>NW_011130528.1:0-674 GCF_000146605.3 Meleagris gallopavo
AGGTCATTAAACATTTGTTTTCGGGAAACCCTTATGGGTCCCGATCGAGGAGCTCGAATAGCCGGCGTCTTGGTTTTAGTCACCGGCAGGACCTCAGCTTCTTCTAACATGCGAATGTTGCGCCTGGTCCGTAGGCGTTCTGTCTCCCCCAGATCAGCAACTATCCGAGCAGCCTGCTGAACTACGGTTTCCGAGGTCACCAGAGGGTTTAATATCGAAACCAAGGTCCCATATAGGTGGGAAGGGGCCTCTTGGAAAAATTAAATCTCGCATGCCCGCCGAGAACTGGATCATATCCGGGCTATCCTACGAGTCTTCATATATTGCTTCTCTCATGCCTAACTCGCGAATGTAGTTTTGAAGGTCCTCCTGGTCTTCATGCACACAGGGAAGCTGCCGTCCCTCATGATGTCGCTGGGGGATCCTCACACCTGCAGTTCCTTATTTTTAAGGAAACCCAAATACCCGCTTGGAGCTCCATGATACCATGATCCCACCCTGTTATCTCCAAATCCCAAGATAACTGACATACTCACATCCTCATCCGTGCAACTATACTCGTTCCCAGACCCATCATATCTCTGAATTTACCACTTTAGCCACCAAAATCTTTCCCGATCCCCCTCAAATTCCATCAGATCCCTTCAGTTCCCAAGTACTCCGCAATCCACACC
>NW_011130529.1:0-428 GCF_000146605.3 Meleagris gallopavo
TAGCTGGCTAGTGCAGCGCTGTAGCCTGATTCTATAATGTGAGAGCATACAGAGTTGAAGGAGAAGCTTTTACTTGCCCGTGGGCTAATTTTTGTGTCTGGTTCCTCAACTGGCTGCTCCCTATGCTACCTGCAGTAAAATATAATACATGGTTTGATTTCCCAGAAAGGAATGTTATTAAATGCCAGCTCTTCTCATGTCTAGGAAGAGCAAAGTTGTGCACCTCGTCTCAGAATTTTGCTCTTCCAGAATCAGGAGGAAATGTAGGAGCCCTGCTGATTTGAATTCAGCAGTTGGTTCTGTTTCCTTTCAGAGTGCATAACAACCTGAGCGTGTTAATCAATGTCAACGGTTTACGGGCTGGTTCGGCCCGGTTCCGTGATTAGAAGGGCGGAGGGATCCGCGGATCCGCGCCCCGGAAAAAAGAA
>NW_011130530.1:0-435 GCF_000146605.3 Meleagris gallopavo
CTCTAATTCGAAGCTCAGGATCGGTGCATCCCTGTGAGCAAGAAATCGGGAAAAGGTGGCAGGAGACCTGTGTGGATGAGCAAGGAGCTCATGCGCAAGCTCAGAGGAAAGAAGAAGGTCCATGAAATGTGGAAAAAGGGTCTGACCACTTGGGAAGAATATAGGAATGTAGTCAGGGCCTGCAGGGATGCAACGAGGAAGGCTAAAGCCCGTCTGGAATTGAACCTGGCTAAAGTGATAAAGGATAATAAAAAAGGCTTCTTCAAGTATGTTAACAGCAAAAGGAAAACTAGAGAGAATGTGGGCCCCTTACTAAGTGAGGGGGGGAGGTTCGTGGTAACGGGGGATGCTGAGAAGGCAGAGATACTGAATGCCTTCCTTACTTCCGTCTTCAGTGAAAAGGCTCTCCCTCAGGTTTCCCACACCCCTGGGAGG
>NW_011130531.1:0-520 GCF_000146605.3 Meleagris gallopavo
AAAAACAGTGCTACAAGAAGAGTACAAAGACAAGTAAAGAAGTATGAGAAAAAACAAACAGCAAACTGTTAAATATTGCAGCTAATAAATTGAAGGAAGTGGGATATAGAGGGATATAGACATCAAATAACGAATGGTGTAGAGTTAATAAATTAAGCACTCTTCACTCTTTCTTATAAAAGAAGACTAATGATACAGCTAAAGAAATAGAAATGTGGATGCTTAAGTTATTTTACAGTCAGATCTCTAGTTTGTTTTACAGGTGAAATACTTTAGGTTGAACATAATTCATCAGCTGTGAGTGTTTGTGGTAAAATTGTTAACATATTGCTGTGGGGTGTTTATGCAGGAAATTTTGGAGCCCGAAGCCAAAACATGTTTGTTCCATAAGTGAAGTGTGGTTTCTCCTCATACCTGCTTGTGAAGGTGATTTTTAAAGAGTAAGTCAGCAAGAGTAGAAGAAATACATGTGATCAGTTACAGTTAATGATGAATAAGCATAATGCTCATTATAATGAAT
>NW_011130532.1:0-567 GCF_000146605.3 Meleagris gallopavo
ACTTACTGAAGTGTCACCTTTTGAGAGATGGTAAACTTGCAGGGTGGAATGCAGTGAATAATCTGTGGTGTGAAAGTTCCCTACGAAGCGTGACCTGCGGCCTCAGCTGTCAGTAAACAACAGGGGAGCTTGGTGTGCTGAGTCTGAGTAAAAAGCAGCATAGAATGGAATGGAGAGGGGCTCTGTGGCCAGGGTCTGTCATAATGCCAGAGGGCTGTGGGCTTGGCGATGTTATGGCACTGATCATCTCCTTGCTGTTGCCCTGGGCCAGCTGTTTTTCACCTTGCTGTCGAGAACATGCTCTCTGACTAACTTGACAAAGCCAAGGTATGTTTGACTGGAGTGCTGGGATTCTACCTAGCAGTAAGAAAATAGTTACAAACGGCCTCAGGGAGGAGGAATGGCAGGGAGGACCTTGCTGTTAACTTCTGGACCAGTCAGCAGGCTGACCCTCTCCTTCCCCCCAGAGGCTTTCCTGGGAAACTCAGAACTCTCTGTAGAGCTGTTGCACGACTCGATGCAGTTGTGGTCAGCCCTATTGTTCATGTTCTTGGTTAACCTCGCGGG
>NW_011130533.1:0-547 GCF_000146605.3 Meleagris gallopavo
GGTGGTGACGCACTGGAATGTGTGCTTGAGAGTCACTTCCAGGATGATCTGCTCCATGATCCGTGACCAGCACAGAGGTGAGACTGACATGCTGGTAGTTCCCCGCGTCACACTTTCTATCCTTCCTAAGAGGTGTGCTGTCACCTTTTTTCTCCTCACCAGGGACTTGACCTAACTGCCTCGACTTCTGAAATACCATGGAGAGTGGCTCGGTGACTGCAGCGGTGAATTCCCTCGGAACTCTGGGACTCATCTCGTCAGGACCCAAACACTCCTGGATGTTTGGGTCCTCAGGTGGTCCAGAACCTGATCTCCCATGGCAGTGTGGGATGGGAAGGGGTGTGTGGGACTGCGGAAGCAATGGCAGTCCCCACCTCACCAAAGCAAAGCAAAGATGAGGGCTGTGCATAATGAGCAGTTCTCAGACAAGATGGAAGCCAAAATGGTGTTGGGTAGCTGAGCCTTCTCTGGTGGTAAGCAACATCGTGCACTGAGTGCAGCCATGTGCTCCGAGCAAGGAGCACAGGTTTGTGCAAGAGGCCCGGAT
>NW_011130534.1:0-544 GCF_000146605.3 Meleagris gallopavo
AAAAGCCTCAAAATTAAAGTTTTAGGAGATTCTAAGTCACAAGAATTTAACGTTATCATTTTCAGACACTTCATTTATTTTCAAAAAAGTTAAAATGTCTGCCAAATGATTCACATGCAGAAGTTTTCTTCTTTTTTCAATGGTGTTAAGGGACAGGACAAGGAGTAATTGGGCACAAACTGCAACACAAGAAGCTCTGTTTGAATATGAGAAAAAAACTAATTTACTTTGAGGGCGACAGAACACTAAAACAAGCTTCCCAAAGAGGTTGTGGAGTCTTACACATTCTGGAAATATTTAACAGTTCTTGAGAAGTCTCTTGGAAAAAAAAAAAAACAACCAACTATCTTTGTGTTTTAACTTTCAAAAGATAGCCACGTGTTAGCATTATTTCAAAAACTAAGCCTGACATTTTACACTCAGCTGCATAGCATTAGCAACTAAAATGCATACTCAAGCATCCAGAAAGCTGTCTTTGCTTCTAAAAAAGGATTCAAAGCTTCTGTGTTCATGAGATTAGACTGAGTGAACATCCCAGAGGTTT
>NW_011130535.1:0-773 GCF_000146605.3 Meleagris gallopavo
CACTGGCACTATAAATTTAAGGACCAGCTAGGACAGATACAGGCATTTCTGCTTTTGAAATGTTATGTGGGATGCCATAGGACTTAGAACTAGCAGTAGAACATCCAAAGATTGAGGAATACTCCTTACGGGAATATAGAGTGGAGTTAATGAAAAGGAGGAACGAGCTCAGAAGGAGAGGCCTGCTTGTACAGAGGCCACCCCTGAATATGGCAATCCATCAGTTGAAACCAGGAGACCGAGCATGGATCAAGACTTGGAGGGAAGTATCCCCCACCCCTGGATGGGAAGGGCCTTTTTGTTGTTCTGCTTACCACAGAAGCTGCCGTCCGGACAGCCGAACGGGGATGGATGGATGCATATAAGTCGTGTAAAAGGACCCATTTCAGAGGATCGGTGGGAAGTATCTGAAAAGCCTGGGGGACTGAAATTCAAACTGAGAAGAAAGATCTAATAAGCACAAATGAGACAGTCTGTAGCTCAACCTTGTGAGTACTAACCGACTTCTGTAAGGATAACTGGTGGATCCGTTATACCTACGGATATCTCTTCTGAGATACCCGGGACCTGTAACCGATCGGTCAAGTTTCTACAGAGATTATTTAGAGCCCTATGATGGGACTCTTTTGAAATGGGAATTGGCCCAAAGGAGGGGTTGGTGTGCTTCACGGGGGTAAAACCTTGAGAGCCTGGAAGTGGTTGATGGAGAGTCGAGTAAGCCTATAAGGGGCAAAAAAGAAGAGACCCCTGAAGAATACGACTGCTGCCGAGAA
>NW_011130536.1:0-631 GCF_000146605.3 Meleagris gallopavo
GAGAACGCCTGATGTGGGCTTCAGGCGGGACATGGGGCACACGGACATGGGGTGGTATGGGGATGTAGGGGGATGGGGGATGTGAGGAGTGGTTTGAGGCAAAAAGGGGGGTGTGGGGCAGTGTTGGAGTGGTTTTCTTTCTTCCTGAGAGGGGACTGGGGTCCCTGTGGCCCAAAGGTGGGGCCACGAGCCATGACCCCACATGAGCCATAGCCCAAGGTGACCACATAACCCTGTGTGTGCGTGACCCCATGGCTGCACGTGACCCACGTGAACCACAGCCCCACACGACCCTGTGACTCCCTGAGCTGCCTGCTGTGAGACCAAGCGTGGATGAGGTCCAGCACTTGGAAGGCACTTTTACAGTTCCAGCTGTAAATCCTGGAGGACTTGATGAGCTAGATGCACAATGCAGGAGGCAATACTTCTCAGCATAGCAGAGACGTGACCCAAAAAGCAGAATGCAATTGAAGGTAAATCTGGAACCAGCAGTGGTCAAGTGATCCAGGTGTTCCTGTGCTGCTCAGTCCTGACCCTGACTCCTTTGATGGGTCCAGCTCCTCTGCTGCGAGCAGTGAGAAGATCACCAGACTCTCTGAGCCGGGTGGTGAGCCGAGAAGAAGATCTGGGC
>NW_011130537.1:0-410 GCF_000146605.3 Meleagris gallopavo
ATGAGACATGAACATGCTGGAAACAGTCTGGAAGAAAGCAAAAAAAAAAACAAAAAACAGGAGGTCTTCACAGCAAGACCTATGCGGGAATACTAAATGAGCCAAATTGTTTTCCCCACTGAAGAGAAAACTAAAGGGGAAAGGAACACCCGTATTCCCATACATAGAACACTGCTTCAGAGTTAAGAAGATTACACAGATTTTTCTGTTCATTGGGAATAGCATAGGTAGAGACAGGGTATTTGTTGAGGAAAGGGGAGAGAGGGGACTCATCTGGTTTAGCTGTTTCTCTTATTCCATGCAAACTTCAACCTTGGCATGTTCTGTCCTCACTCTTGATTTTCTGTCCCTAGGTTTAGAGTTGTGTTCTGTTTGTTTGTCAATTCTATACTAGCAGTCCTCATTATTTT
>NW_011130538.1:0-826 GCF_000146605.3 Meleagris gallopavo
TATTGAGTGGTTCTCATTGCTATACTGGATGGCAGCGTATAGTCTCTGCCTGACAGTAGGATGTAATGCTATGGTGGCCAGCTTTGACATTTCCGGCCCATTAACCATAACACTTTCTGCTCCTGAATCCCATAACCTGAGCAGCCATGCAGGTATACTCTCTCTCGGCCTCTGCCAAAATCGCTGCACCAGGTCCATTAGTAGGAGTGTATGGTCTGGCTGTCACATGCAAATACGTTTCGGCAGGGGGCCATTGGTCAGGGGGCACCCCTGCCGGTCTATCTTGCACCTTTTTCGTTTTTTGAGTTATAATAGGACGGAGTTGCAGGGGATCCGCCATGACTGGAACCTCTAGGTCTGATTTGGAACTCCGTTTCCTCTTGAACCAGGTCCGCTACTTCAGAGATATGACTGTCGTCTATTGAAATACTACGGACCTGGCCTAGAGACTGTAAAACTGGTTTTTTTCCCATCAATACATTAAGTTCTTGCTCCAATTTGTCAATCCGAGCTTTTAGGAGCTGATTTTCATTTTCTAAATTACCTGATCTTGTCTCTGCTTGATTTCAAGCATTCAGCAGTGGCCATGCCACTGTGGATGCAGCTAATTGCCTTTCCTTCGTAGTTAAGACATCTTTGTCCAGTCCCTGAAAGTATTCTGTTAAGCGTACTGGGGAAATACTCCCCAAAGTACGCAGGGGACCCCATTTCTCAATTATAGTTGCCAGTTGATAAGAAGGAGATCCCAGAAACCCTGGGATCTGCCCGGGGATCATTTTAACTAGGGGAATGGTGTTCTCCCCCTTGACCCATTTATAGAAACCCC
>NW_011130539.1:0-427 GCF_000146605.3 Meleagris gallopavo
AGAACGGAGCATGAAAAAGAGAAAAGCAAAAACAAAAGAGAAGGACAGAAATGACAAAATACAGACAAAAGAAATAAGAAGGAAAAACAAGAATACAAAACGAAAATACCACAAAAAAGAAGAAAGGAAACATCCAAAGCACACCAAAAGGAGAAGTAGCAAGAGCAAAGACAACAAAAGCCAACGGCAGCAAACGCTGGAGAGCAAAGCAAAAGGAGCGGGAAAGAAAACGAAACCGAGCGACCGAAGGAAAGCAAAGCAGACGAGCGAGGGAAACGAAAAGAACCAAAAGCGGCCAACGGAACGGCAAAGAAACAGGACTCAGCGCGACGGCAAAGCAAAGATGCCAAGAGGCTGCGCTGCAGCCCAAAGCTCACAGCCGTGCTGGGAGGAGGAAAGGGCAGCTCCTGGGCACGCCGCCACCTCC
>NW_011130540.1:0-303 GCF_000146605.3 Meleagris gallopavo
AGGTTAGCCATGGTCCTGAAACTTACAGCCCAGGTTTCCCTTTCTTAGTTCAGCCCAGAGCTTTAATCGGAATTCTTCCACAGATGGAATAAATTCAGAATTTTCCTCTAAATAAATCACACTTGCTGTATTTCAGATACTCAAAATAAAAAGAGGCCCGTTAATGTTTAGATACCTTCCAACAAATATTAAAAAAAAATCAACAACAGAAGCAAAGAAAACCTATAATATATGTGCCAAAAGAACATATCACATACAAACTATGGATAAGCACAGGTTCTGAGGCATCCTCACCTGGTTTCC
>NW_011130541.1:0-591 GCF_000146605.3 Meleagris gallopavo
AAGCCTGGAGCTCTGCTTCATGCATCCCACAGCCTCAGCGTTGCAAGCTGAGGTGCCTTGTTGTTTGTTGCCTTCATCCCAGTCTGTGTGAATGAAGACTCCACAGGCAGTCAAGGTGTTGAGTGAGCACTAGTGTGCTTTTATTATTATATAAAAGACAGGAGGGCGTGAGAGGTCCGGGTAAAGATGGGAATCATCCTCCCTTGGATGGAAAGGTCATGGAGAGAGCAGCCCAGAGCCCTCAGTGTTGCTGCCCGGTGCCTGGGACTGGAGGCCTGATTGTAAGTCCCCCTCAAGAGGCTCTGCTTCTCCTCGCTGATGCCGACCTGCTCCTGCATGGAGGTGCTGCTGTCAGGACACTCGGACTGTGCTTGGGCTGGGCTGCACTGCAGAGGCACGGGGTCACAGTCCAGGCTGGTGACTGCGTTGTCTGGCAGGCTCAGGTCAGCATCTTGAGCACAGCTGGGGAGTAATCAGGGCTTGAACTTGGATGAGCTCCCTGTGTCCGTCACTGTTGTTACGCGGAAGGCTCTCAGTTGAACGGCAGCGATTTGTGTCTTCCTAGGAGCTCTGCACTGATGGAAGCACACA
>NW_011130542.1:0-533 GCF_000146605.3 Meleagris gallopavo
GCCCGATCTCGTCCGATCTCGGAAGCTAAGCAGGGTCGGGCCTGGTTAGTACTTGGATGGGAGACCTCCTGGGAATACCGGGTGCTGTAGGCTTTTGCTGACGGGCTTTTGTTGCCCTCCGCTCCCGCGCCGGCGGGCTGGCCGCGGGAGGCGTGAGCTTTTGTGTTTGGGGACAGCGTTCCGATATGCTGTTTTGTAGTCCCTACTGAGTTAGTGTCAATTTGGCCTTTTCTTCCTTGCCTCACTTCTTGATTCGCTCCTCTCCTTTTCCCTTTCTTCTCTCCACTGTCTCGTCTGGCTTTGCCTTCCATCACTGCAGCAGGCGCTTGTCTAATAGCCCACGTGTGCCTGCAAGGGACCGTGCCATGCTCTGGAGTGCCCACTGCCGGATCCCATCCCCAGGTTCCCTGTGGGATCGCCCACTCGTTGTCAGTCTCCATTTTCACTCTCTTCTCAGTCTCTTGGGTTTACCCTGTTTCTCATCTTCCTTCCCAGCGTCCACCGACCTACTGTGGAGCTGCCGTACGCACCAA
>NW_011130543.1:0-472 GCF_000146605.3 Meleagris gallopavo
GTTGCCTCCACCATGGTGAGCACATAACGCTTACCATTACGAGATCGTGGCAAGGTGATATAATCAACCTGCCATGCCTCCCCATATTTGTACTTTTGCCATCGCCCTTCCTCCCAGAGAGGTTTCATTCTCTTGGCTTGTTTAATTGTGGCACACGTGTCACAGTCGTGAATGATTTGCGCAATAGCATCCATAGTTAAATCCACCCCTCGGTCTCTAGCCCACTTATATGTCGCATCTCTCCCTTGATGGCCTGAGGTCTCATGGGCCCATCGGGCTAGAAATGATTCACCCTTGTTCTGCCAGTCCAGATCTATTTGGGCCACCTCAATTCTGGCAGCTCTGTCTACCTGATGGTTATTTTGCTGCTCTTCAGTAGCCCTATTCTTGGGCACATGGGCATCTACGTGACGCACCTTTATAACCATATTCTTTATTCGGGCAGCAATATCTTTCCACAGGTCAGCAGCCC
>NW_011130544.1:0-536 GCF_000146605.3 Meleagris gallopavo
GGTATATAACTGAGTAACTGTAATCATAATGTTCTAGAAACACGGAGGTGGAGAAATTAATTCTCTTCTTGTCACTCTCTGTACTGTCCCCCCGTGGTTGTCAACATGTAATGCAATACTGAAATTTCAGCTGAAAAATTGAAAGCTGTCCTTCACTTTTTGTCTCTAGATTGTGCTTCTCTGAGGCTGAGAAAGGAGGATCTGGGTTTTAAAATACCTGGTTGGTTTGGGTTCTTCTTCATGCAGCTGCTGTGTCAGCTCATGATGATGCAATAGGACCTGTAGTTACCCTTGCTGTCTGTAACTCAAACCTGCCAGATTCCTACTGTTAGCTCTATCAAGTTAAAAACACAGCTATTGAGGAAATGACTGGGTGTTGAATCCACAGATTACCACTGTGTCTTTAAAGGTTATTTTAGGCAAACTATTTTCAGGCCACTCATCAAATTCTTAGAAAAACAAACAAACAAACAAACAAACAAACAAACAGAAACAGCTAAATTTGTTATTTAAATCACACTGAGGAACAATAAATC
>NW_011130544.1:20858-21694 GCF_000146605.3 Meleagris gallopavo
GCATCCTGGATGCTGCTCATGATAATCCCAAGCCTCCTGGCTGTGGCTTTGTGATGCGTTTCAGGGCTTTTTGATGCATTTTGCTGCCTTGGCTGCTCCCTAACACCTGTCATCATCACGCTGCGGCAGGACGAGCTCACCATGACCAATGTCAGGCAGTACTGCTTGATTTGCAGCTCACTGGCTCTTGCAGAAGAATCAAACTGCAGGACCTTTTGCTCACCCTGCAGCACACAAATGCTACAGAATCGGAAACAACTTGGGAAGCTCTGGGTCTGCAAGACTGCATGGACATGCACCGACAGGTGATGTCAGTTGCTCTTCTTCCACTGATGCTTTCACTTCATTGTAGAAGGCCACCAAATTGAGCAGGCTGCATGTCTCTGTTTCCACTGTTCCTGCATTTCCTTCTTGTTGCCATCTTTTCCTCAAAGCAAAGAATTTGGAGGTAACCACCTACAGTTACGTGAGCGATTTCAGCATCTATTTCTGATCATGGCAGTAACTTCAGAGGTCACACTTAATTTACGGTGCCTGTTCTAATTCTGACCAAGGTTGTAGTTGCAGCTGACTTCCCAAGGCTGCAATACGTGGTGGTGACACAGCCTTGGGCTTCTGCATTTGTGCTAATCCCACGTTTCCTTTCTCTGTCTCGCAGGTCAGCTCGTGCTGGAAGCAGATGGTATCCCAGAATGAATGAAGGTCAGTGCAGGAGCAGCTGCTGATGGGAGGAAGGAAGTCCATGCGAATGAGCTCTGAAGTATCTGCAGGTATGCTTCTGGAGGAGGCAGCAATGATGTCGGAGGGCTTCCCAGCAGGAAGCTGTCTCATCCAAA
>NW_011130545.1:0-493 GCF_000146605.3 Meleagris gallopavo
GCGTAGATGTCAAAATGCAATAGAAAAACAGAAATGGGATGTCTGAATCACACACACACACACAAAGCAACAAAACCCCTTTCTCAATCCTTGTTTTACATTCACAAAATCACACTGCAAGTGTACAGTAATCACATTCAAATTTTTTTTCATTTCCATTCGCCAGAAGATTGGAAGAGCTGGGAGTTTGCTGTTCCATGGGTGCACTATTTTCTGTCCAAACGATACCTTCTAAAAGGCTTCCAAGGTCTCCTCTCCAAATTCTCTGAAATTGCCAATTAACTCCAAGACTGTCAAAAAGAAGGAGACACATTACAGTCTTTTGTTCATTTCCCTGGAGAAGATTTTCATAACATTAATATAGTTCCCTTCCAGATTCTCTGGTGACAAGGGAAATAATCAGCCAATCAAATACCTGCATTGCTCTCATTCCAAGACACTTCCACATCTTACTTCTCGATAATATGGGCAACAAATGCCTGCGTTGCCCATT
>NW_011130546.1:0-434 GCF_000146605.3 Meleagris gallopavo
TTCTACGCCCAGTTGGTACAAGCATCTGGGTTTCCCCTTCATCAGGGACATCAAAAGTGGGGTTGAGTGCACCCTAAGGACACCAAGCTGTGGGGTGCAGTGACACAGCAGAGGGACGGGATGCCATCCACAGAGACCTCAACAGGCTGAGCAGTGGGCACAAATCCAAGTGCAGGGTCAGTAGCTGGGATGAGGGAACAGCCACCACCAAAACATGCTAGGGGATGAAAGGACTGAGCGTAGTCCTGCTCCATAAGGCCTGGGAGTACTGGTGGGTGGGAGCTGGACACAAGCCAGCAGTGGGCCCTTCCAGCCCAGAAAGCCAACCGTATCCTGGGCTGCATCCAAAGATGCGCAGTCAGCGGCCAAGGGAGGAGATCCCCCATCCCCTCTGCTCTGCGCTGGTCAGGCCTCACCTGCAGTGCTGCGTCCAG
>NW_011130547.1:0-424 GCF_000146605.3 Meleagris gallopavo
GGTCTCTAGCCCACTTATATGTCGCATCTCTCCCTTGATGGCCTGAGGTCTCATGGGCCCATCGGGCTAGAAATAATTCACCCTTGTTCTGCCAGTCCAGATCTATTTGGGCCACCTCAATTCTGGCAGCTCTGTCTACCTGATGGTTATTTTGCTGCTCTTCAGTAGCCCTATTCTTGGGCACATGGGCATCTACGTGACGCACCTTTATAACCATATTCTTTATTCGGGCAGCAATATCTTTCCTCAGGTCAGCAGCCCAAATAGGTTTACCCTTTCTTTGCCAGTTGTTTTTGCTCCCACTGCTGTAACCACCCCCATAGAGCATTTGCCTACCATTCCACGAGTCAGTGTAAACATAAAGCATTGGCCACCTCTCCCGTTCAGCAACATCCAAGGCCAGTTGGACAGCCTTTACCTCTGC
>NW_011130548.1:0-455 GCF_000146605.3 Meleagris gallopavo
GTGGAATACCAGCCGTCAGGTCACCGGGCCTCTCTGCAGCTTTGGAACTTTTGCCCCTTGTCATTAATTGAGCCCCTTCCGTCACTGCAGGTCAGTAAGGAAGAGAGAGGTGGGCGCACGCAGTGGGAACGTTTCTCACCTGTCCTTGATGACAGCCGTGTCTCCAGGCAGTGGCTTACCGAAGGCCAGGTTTAATCCGCTCACTGCGACTCGGGGCAATCCCACAGCTAAGTCCCTGAGAGGTGTTAGTTTTCATTCAGGTTTTAATTTTCTTTCCGGGTGACGTGTGACTTCCTGCTTCCTTTGTGGCAGAGAAGGGAAGGTACGGGTCAGGCTGTGCGCTGAGTGCAGTGCTCTGCCTTGCACAGCTGTCTTTGCCGGCACTGCAGCCCTGAGCTGCTCCCGGTGCCTTCTGCAGAGCCAGCGGGCACCGTGCGTTGAGTTTAGGGGTGAGC
>NW_011130549.1:0-965 GCF_000146605.3 Meleagris gallopavo
TTGCACCGTGCTGCCTGGAGGTGCCGGCGCTGCCTTGTTGGGTGGCCCACCCGGTCTTGGGGGCCGGAGGGCAGTGGGGCCAGCGCTGGGGGAGGGTTGGGGCTGCACAGAGGGCGGCCGGCGCACCGGGCCCACCACAGTCACCCTGTGCCCCAGCGGGTGCACGGCCTGGATGCATTCACACAGGTGCACGCGCAGCTCGTTGGCAGTGCCCGCTTGCCTGCTGGCTCCTGCGCTGGCCCCAGGCAGCTTTGCTTGGCACGGCTGTTTGCGGCCTGTTCTCTCTCTTTTTTCCCTCTGCGGCAGCAGCTTCCTTTTCTTGGCTGGGGCGCTGCTGGTGGGCTGCTCCTGCTGGGAGCTCTCCCCTTTCTGGGGGGTGCCAGCAGGCGCAGGGCGCTTGGCCCCCCGCTTGGTGCTGCCCCTGTTCTTCTTTTCTGCCTGATCCTCCTGGGGCTGCCTTTGCTGCACCTCCTCGGTGGGCCGTGTGCTCTGGGCTGAGGGAGGTGTGCTGGCAGCCAAGGTGGTCGGCCGTGGGCTGAGCCGGGCACTGGCTGGTGGCACGGCAGGGTGCAGCTGCGACAACCCACACGGCAGCTCAGGCAGGAACCCGGGGATGGTGGAAGCCCCCAGAAGGGGTCAGCGGGCGTCCCAGTGGCAGCCTGTGTGCTGAGCTCCCTGTTGTCCCTGGGGTTGTCGGGGAGCTCAGCAATGAAGCATCCTGGGGCAGGGTTGCTGGGGTTCTCACGGGGGACCTCAACAGCTCTTGCCACCTCTGAAAATACAAGAACATCCCCCAAAATGGTAGATGACAGCCTTCCCACACCCGCTCTGTGCAAACACGCACCTGCAGTTCTGCAGCCCCCAAACTCACCATTGATCCAAGAGAGCAAACCCTGGATGTCCGTGATGTCCTTCACGCACATCCGAGCTGGTCACTGCTGCTAGGGAAAAAAAAAGCAAAAAAA
>NW_011130550.1:0-442 GCF_000146605.3 Meleagris gallopavo
AGCCGACGTGCCTTCATTGCAGCACTGGGTGCAGGGGGGATCACTGCTCCTAGCATGCACACAGAAGAGCTGGAGCACACAGGTTCTAGACAAGCAACTTGTGAACATTCCAATCTCAGGAAGCGTGCGCCTGTTCCAATAACTGCTGTACAGATTAAAAACTGATTACAGATGAGCTCTTTGGAGATGGGGTTCTTGCCAAGCGTCCTCAGTGGTTGTGTGATTCCTCTGGGAGTTGCTATCCAGCCTAAAGGTCACGTCCCAAGTTGACCAGGTCCCGTTTTCGTCAAGAAATTATTTACAGAAAATCAGCTGCTGATCAAGTTTCTAGTATCACATTGGCCTTGCTATAGGGTCTGCATTCAGAATCACAGAACCATGGGATTTTGTAATTTCTTTTTAGCTAAACCTTAATTTCGCTAACACCAAGAAGTTATTCCAG
>NW_011130551.1:0-608 GCF_000146605.3 Meleagris gallopavo
GAACAAGTAGCAGAACACGACTGATTCTACTCTTCAGCACAAATCGGGAGCACGCAGGTACATATCAGTGTCAGTACCGGGCGTCTTGGCCAGGAATGCCATCCAAGGAGAGTGATCCTGTGGAGCTGGTGCTGACAGGGTGTGGGGCCCTGGGGACAGCAGGTGGCTCTGGTTGATCCCAACAGGACCGTGTCCCCCAGCTGTACCCTCCGTTCATGCGGATCGACATTTCCTGCCTCCCAGCATTTCCCTGAGCCCTGAGGAATGTGTGGAGATAGGGACCAATGTCACCATCCAGTGCTGGAACAAGGACTATGGGGCCACCTTCCTCCTGCACAAGGACGGCTGCTCAGCCCCCATCCAGTGCCAGCACCTCCATGTGGTGGGCACAGCCACCTTCACCATCTTTGGGGTGACCCCAGCTGACAGCGGCACCTACAGGTGCTCCTACCGCCCCTGGGCTTACCCCTTTGTGTCCTCACCCCTTGGCAATAACGTGACTCTGGAGGTGACTCCCACACCTGCACCCCCAGGTGGGTCTGAACCCCATTTTTGGGGTACCCCCCTTGGGTCGCCCGCCCAGGAGTGGCTGTGTCACCTCCTGTCCC
>NW_011130552.1:0-579 GCF_000146605.3 Meleagris gallopavo
AATCGTTTGCCCCCAGGGGTGGAAACATAGCCCAACCATTTGCCATGGGTTGATCCAAGCTGCACTGGAACAGGGAGGTGCTCCTGAGCACTTACAGTATATTGATGACATCATCGTGTGGGGCAACACAGCAAAGGAAGTTTTTGAGAAAGGAGAGCAAATAATCCAGATCCTTCTGCGTGCTGGTTTCGCTATTAAGCGAAGCAAAGTGAAAGGGCCTGCCCAGGAAATTCAGTTCCTAGGTATAAAGTGGCAAGATGGCCGTCGTCACATCCCAACAGATGTGATCAACAAAATCAGTGCCATGTCTCCACCCACTAATAAGAAAGAGACACAATCGTTCCTGGGTGTAGTGGGTTTTTGGAGAATGCATGTTCCAAACTACAGCCTCATTGTAAGCCCCCTTTATCAGGTGACACGGAAGAAGAATGATTTTATGTGGGGTCCTGAGCAGCAGCAGGCTTTTGAGCAGATTAAACAAGAGATAGCCCGTGCCGTGGCCCTGGGGCCAGGTACGGATGGAACAGGATGCGAAGAACATCCTCTACACTGCTGCTGGAGAGAAAGGTCCCACTTGGA
>NW_011130553.1:0-385 GCF_000146605.3 Meleagris gallopavo
TCTATTATAGTGCCTGATTTAGTGTCTGGCAATTCTACTGGATGGCAGGGGGGACTGGAACTTTTTAAGTCCCTTCCAGACATCTTATGATTCAATGGAGAAAAAAAAAGAAAAAAAAAATTGTAGCAGTATAGGTTATACTACTAAGCACTAGCACATGTAATTTTTTTATTTTTTTTTATGTTAAGTATAGCATTTTCATATGACTGAGAGGAAACAGATATCTGAAAAGCAGAACACTCACATGCTGCCCATTTCTGCCACATGTCGGAAAAGCAAAGTAACATAAACTTGACAGTTTACTGAAAAGCTGGCCATGTGCTTCCTCTTGTGTTGTTGGGAATTTTGTGCTGGTTATTTATTATTATTTATATATATATATATA
>NW_011130554.1:0-636 GCF_000146605.3 Meleagris gallopavo
TTGCACTGTATGTCTTTTTCTTTCTATTCCTTCTCCTAGTTTTGCTTTGATTTTTCTTAGTCTTTTTTTCTCCTGTTTTTCTCCTGTTTTTTTTTTAGTTATTATTTATTTTCTGTTTTGTATTTTGTTGCCTTGCGTGTCATAGGTTTGGTTTGCTTTTTTTCCCTTAGTTTTCCTGACTGCTTTCCAATGTTTTCTCGACTTTTGTCGATTTCTTCTTTGCAGTTTCTTTCTTTCCGTTATTTTTTTTCCTACGAATATTCCTACGGATTTCTCAGAATTGGCAACTCTTACCCATAACACACAAGTGACCCTTCACACTTATCGCTAACACAACATGGTAACCACTAGCCACATCCAAGAAAGGTAAATCTTGAGCCTAATGCAGAAGGGTATCCCTGAATCCTAAAGCCTAATCCGAATCCAAAAGGGCAACCATTAAACCCAAAACCACAAAATTGGGAACCCCGTAACTCTTACCCCCTTATCCAACATGGTAGCCCTTTACCTCCGTAAGGCACACCTTACCAACTGGTAACACTGAAGCCTAACCCCAGAGAGAAACCAGTAACACAAAGCAGAACCGTTGCCTTCACGCTTCGCCCTCACCCAAAGGGTACCTTGAAACCTGACCCG
>NW_011130555.1:0-450 GCF_000146605.3 Meleagris gallopavo
CACCATGTTGCTTACCACCAGAGAAGGCTCAGGTACCCAACACCATTTTTGGCTTCCATCTTGTCTGAGAACTGCTCATGATGCACAGCCCTCATCTTTGCTTTGGTGAGGTGGGGACTGCCATTGCTTCCTCAGTTCCCACAGACCCCTTCCCATCCCACACTGCCATGGGAGATCAGGTTCTGGACCACCTGAGGACCCAAACATCCAGGAGTCCTTGGGTCCTGACGAGATGAGTCCCAGAGTTCCGAGGGAATTCACCGCTGCAGTCACCGAGCCACTCTCCATGGTATTTCAGAAGTCGAGGCAGTCAGGTCAAGTCCCTGGTGAGGGAGAAAAAAAGGTTGACAGCACACCTCTTAGGAAGGATACAAAGTGTGACGCGGGGAACTACCAGCCATGTCAGTCTCACCTCTGTGCTGGTCACGGATCATGGAGCAGATCATCCTG
>NW_011130556.1:0-509 GCF_000146605.3 Meleagris gallopavo
GGTGCTCGGTCTGTATCCATTAATGACCCGGATGGTGGGATGAAGTATATCTTCATTGAGTTTGTGTGGGACTTAAAACAGACTATTCTGAGCAGACTGGAGAAATGATCTGTCAGGAGCTTCACAAAGTTCAGTCAAAGCAAATCTGAAGTCCTGCTACCAGATTGAAAAAAAAATCCCTGTGCAGGATGAGGCTGATGGAATGGAGAAAAGGAGTCGAGTACCCTAGTGGACAGCTGAATGCAAGCCAGCAATACATCCTGGCAGCAGAGAGCCAAACCAAGGGAGGCGATCCTTCCATTCAGTAGTCCAAAAGACAACCTCAAAAGCGCTGTGTCTAGTTTTGGGTTCCCAGAGCCACCGTGAAACATTGTGTTTCTCAATACGCTACCAACAGCTGCATGTATTTCTTCTTCAGGAATATTTCTGAAAGAGGAAGCTTATTAATTAATATCCTAACAGTAACTAAGACTGACCTCGATCGTAGGAGGGCAAGGCTGGCTTAGTAA
>NW_011130557.1:0-323 GCF_000146605.3 Meleagris gallopavo
CCAGCAAAGGAGCTGAGCCCCTGGTGGAGAGGCAAGCACGGCTTCCAGGTAGGCACCAGCTTCAGACCTGAGCATGCCACTTCAGTAAAGGCAGGAATCTCAGCTTACAGGCTGCTCTGCCTGCACAGGATGGCTTCTGCACGTCAAAGGTTTCCCCGTGCCAGTCTCAGAGGACCTTGCCTCTGGCTGCAGATGTAGAAAAAGTTATTTATTACCTTTATGCAGGCCGTTGTCTGCTGGATAGTCTTATGGAGCGTCAGGCAAGCACGTTCCAAGCAAAATGCTGCTTTTGGTTTAACAGTTCAGACCTGGGAAAGGCTGCA
>NW_011130558.1:0-729 GCF_000146605.3 Meleagris gallopavo
AGGGGATAGTGGCCACCCTCAGCAAGTTTGCTGATGATACGAAGTTGGGAGGATTGGCTGACACGCCTGAAGGCTGTGCTGCCATTCAGCGAGACCTGGACAGGCTGGAGGGCTGGGCAGTAAGAAACTGGATGAGGTTCAACAAAAGCAAGTGTAGGGTCTTACACCTAGGGAGGAATAATTGCATGCACCAATACAAGCTGGGGGATGAGCTGCTGGAGAGGAGCTCTGCAGAGAGGGACCTGGGCGTCTTGGTGGACGACAGGCTGGCCATGAGCCAGCAGTGTGCCCTCGTGGCCAAAAAAGGCCAATGGCATTCTGGGGTGCATTAAGAAGACCGTGTCCAGCAGGTCGAGGGAGTGATCCTTCCCCTCTGCTGTGCCCTGGTAAGGCCTCATCTGGAGTACTGTGTCCAGTTCTGGGCTCCCCAGTTCAAAAAAAGACAAGGGATCTCTTGGAAAGAGTCCAGCGGAGGGCCACAAAGATGGTGAAGGGGCCTGGAGCAATCTCCCCTGTGAAGAAAGGCTAAGTAAACTGGGTCTGTTGAGCCTTGAGAAAAAGACGACTGAGAGGGGACCTGATCCAGGTTTATAAATATCTGAGGTGTGGCGGCCATAGTGGTGAGGCCAGTCTCTTTTCAGTTGGTACGTGGAGACAGGACGAGGGGAAACGGACATAAAGCTGCAGCACAGGAAAGTTTCGCACGAAATGTGCGTAAAGAACTTCTTC
>NW_011130559.1:0-936 GCF_000146605.3 Meleagris gallopavo
ACAGAGCCCACTCAAGGGGACTGCATTGTAAACAGGGATTGCTCCGTGCTGCTGACGAGCGCTGGACTGAAAAGCTGCCCAGAATGCAGCGCCTCAAGAGAGGCTTCCGCAAGCTGGCCGTGGTGATCTTTGTGTTTTCCGTTGATGCTGCTGCTGAGCCGGTTCCAGCTCGCATTGAGGTCAACGTTGTGCTTGAGAAACAAAATCTCCCAGCAGCAGCAGCAGCAGATAACCTGAGAAAAACTCTTGGCCTACAGGTGACGGTCTGTGGTGTTCTGAGCTTGGCCACGTCAGGCCCTCGCAAACCACAGGCATCAGAGCGTGGCCGTGTGGTGGCCAAGCAGTCGAATGGGTGCTCAGAACCATCAGGTCTCACTCTTAATCAGTGCTGTAGGTGTGTTCTGTCACTTCTTGGACCGGAAATCGGTATCTTTCACACGCAAGGCATCGGAATGTGACAGAGCTGCATTTCTTTTCCCCGTTGGAGTTCTTGAACATCTCTCATTCCTCCGTAGCCCCCTGAACTTGCTTGAGGAACTGCCCTGGGAGCGCTGTGCTGCGACTGCGCTGCGACGCCATGTTTGAGAGTGCGGGCTTCATTGGTTCGTCCCCAGACTACGGCCTGCCGTGTGTGAATGCCGACACTGATTTACACTCCAGGAGTGGTTGGCATGCTCACGCACGCAGCTGCAGCGCCAAAATGCCCCTGTGCACTGACAGCTATGCACTCCCCTCCATCCCCAGGGGGTCCTGGAATGAGACAGGCAGGTCCTGCCTCTTCGATCCAGCACCATCAGCTGTACAAGGCGAGGGGGAATTGCGGTTTGTTTTCTTCTGGTTCCGCTTTGAGGTTCAGCAGGGCAGAGGTGTGCAAGCTAATCTGTCACTTGAGGGCCTCTGGGCCCCAGCAAAATCCTCCCAAAATGTTGTGCTGAA
>NW_011130560.1:0-450 GCF_000146605.3 Meleagris gallopavo
GTAGTCAGCATGGGTTCACCAAGGGGAGGTCGTGCTCGACCAACTTGGTGGCCTTCTATGATGCTGTCACATGCTGGGTGGATGGGGGAAGAGCGGTAGATGTAATCTACCTTGATTTTAGAAAGGCGTTTGATACTGTCTCCCACGACATCCTTATAACAAAGCTGAGGAAGTGTGGGATAGACGAGTGGACAGTGAGGTGGGTTGAGAACTGGCTGACTGGCAGAGCGCAGAGGGTCGTCGTTGGTGGTGCAGAGTCTGGCTGGAGACCTGTAACCAGTGGTGTCCCCCAGGGGTCTGTGCTGGGTCCGGTCTTGTTCAACATCGTTCATCAATGACCTTGATGAGGGGATAGTGGCCACCCTCAGCAAGTTTGCTGATGATACGAAGTTGGGAGGATTGGCTGACATGCCTGAAGGCTGTGCTGCCATTCAGCGAGACCTGGACAGG
>NW_011130561.1:0-845 GCF_000146605.3 Meleagris gallopavo
TGGCCTCAGTTTTCCTTTGGTAGCCTCTGCCCGTTACTGGAAACAAGGTTCCTGTCTTCATCCTGTCTCTTTCAGAAACAAAGGCTTGCATGCAAGAAGTGGGCTGGTAACTAACTGTCAGAAGTGTTCTGCGTTGCTGAAAAGGGGGCTCTCCCTGTTCGTTGCTTCAAATGTACTGTACGTCTGACGTGTGCCTGTCATGTTTGTTTTCTTCTTCCATTCAGAAATCGTTGAAAGGATTCACCTGTGCTAAGCTGTATTTTGAAATAAAAGAATATGAGCTTGCTAAAAGGTAATACGTGTGGATGCCCGTGGTTGACCTGTTCTTGAAAGTGTAACAGAAAAGCTAGTTGAGGTAGAGAAATCAAGGTCACGATGATGCCGTTTTAAGGTAGCAGGAAATGGAAGGATTGGGTGCCACTGAAATCTTTCCAAAAGCAACTGCATTAGTCATATGGTACCAAAGAAATCATGGAGTTGAAGTGGCTTTTAATTCGTCACAGGATGCATCTGTGAGCTGCTGCTTCTTTAATGAACGTCAGTACTTGCTGGCAAAGAAGTCGCATCAGTACGTGTAAAAATAACGTTGTCACATTAAGGTCTAGTCAAGTATCTAGAACGAAATGCAGCCCTGCTTTCCCTTTGACAGATTCAATTCCCTTTAGCTGTAGCTGCAGGGTGCGGGGGGACTTGTAGTGTTGAGGAGTACTGATCTCTGTGGGTTTTCTCGCTCCATAGATACGTATCTACTTATCTCAGTGTCCAGGAGAGAGATCCCAGGGCACACAGGTTTCTTGGACAAATTTATGAAGTTCAGGACAAGACAGAAGAAGCTGTTGGGTGTT
>NW_011130561.1:2177-3132 GCF_000146605.3 Meleagris gallopavo
AAGGGGTGCTGTCTCTGTCTCAAAGAGTCTGACAGTCTTAACTTAGCATCTACAAGAGGCACACTGAAGGTTTTTCCCCTGTTACCTCGTTTCTAAGATGCTGGAGTAATTTCATCAAGTCTGTAGTCTGTGTAGCGGAGGTGAGCAACCTGTCAGGTAATGTGGTTGTTGAAAAGACTGATGTGGAAAAAGTTATGAATCTGTTGCCTTCGTGTGTAATAGGAGAAGTTACAAGAATATAAAGCTGAAGGTGGCTGGAATGAGCTCTTTTACGTGACTCAAGCTGAACTGCGTGCGAGACCTGATGACGTCTCCCTTAACATCAGACTTGTTGCACTGTACCACTCCCGCAATAAATTACGAGATGCTGTGCTCCATGTTCAGGAGGCAGAGAAGAAAATACCTCTGGAGACAAGCTTGGAATGGTGTTCCTGTGTCCTAAAGACACTTGAGGTATTTCACCATCTTTTGATCCTGTCATAACCTTCCATATCCTCAGAACTGGTCATAGTCTCTCAGTTTTGTTCCACTGACGGCTGTTGCTCAGGTGATTTAACTCCTGCAAATGAAAGTCTACTGAAGCCAATTGCTTACTGGGGATTTTCTTCCTAAAGTTAAACCTTGTTTCTTTTCTAACTTCAAGTCGAAGCTAGATACAGCAGCTCCATCAGGGAGAGAACTGTTCCAAGAGTTCCTGGAACGTTACTGCTGAAGGATATGTTAATGCCTCACCTGTGAAGCTGGGTTAGGTAGCAGTGTGTTCTGGAGAAGTAATGTCCTTGCCTTCACAGAAAGATGGTGGTTCCTCATCCTCTGATGAACTTTGTTCTTTAGGAATACCTTGAATCAGCCCAGGACTTGGAATCAAATGCCAAGAATTGGAGAGCTATCAAGAGCAGCCATCTACTGGCTCACTCTAGCCTTACTACAATGAAATTTGCTTCGGGAGATGTCC
>NW_011130561.1:5121-5548 GCF_000146605.3 Meleagris gallopavo
GTTGCAGGGTACCTTCAGAATCAGTGATTTTCTAAAGTTTCCTTGTGCTAGCAATAAGAATCTGTTCCCTAATGTTCAAGACTAAGCGAAGTGATGTGCATTTTGTTGTGAAGAGGCTGTGACAAATTCTCTCCTTTCTTCTCCAGGTTCCTACACCAAAGTCAAACTAAGAGAAGGGGATCCTGCTGGACTAGACAAGCTGGAAATGTTGGCTTGCGATCGAAAAGCCAGTCTGGTAATAAGAATTAATCCTTAAGAAAGCTCCATAGATCTCTTTGAATCTTATGAATAGTTACTTGAAGAGTTAAGTGGCTCGATTCCCAGCCCGAAGGAGCAAGAGCAGCCCTCTGTTGGGGCTGTCCTTCGTGAAGTGCAGTGTTTATGTGAAATCCCATTTGTTTCCAGGTCATATGCTGCTGAGCTTAAG
>NW_011130562.1:0-554 GCF_000146605.3 Meleagris gallopavo
AAGCCAAGAGAATGAAACCTCTCTGGGAGGAAGGGCGATGGCAAAAGTACAAATATGGGGAGGCATGGCAGGTTGATTATATCACCTTGCCACGATCTCGTAATGGTAAGCGTTATGTGCTCACCATGGTGGAGGCAACAACTGGGTGGCTTGAAACCTATGCAGTACCCCACGCTACCGCCCGAAATACCATACTAGGTCTTGAGACACAAGTCCTGTGGCGACATGGTACCCCAGAAAGAATTGAGTCAGATAATGGGACTCATTTTAAAAATTCTCTTGTCGGTACCTGGGCTAAAGGTCATGGTATTGAGTGGATTTACCATATTCCCTACCATGCACCGGCCTCAGGTAAGATTGAACGATACAATGGGTTGTTAAAAACTATGCTGAAAGCAATGGGAGGCGGTACATTTAAGCACTGGGAGAAGCATTTGGCAGAAGCCACCTGGTTAGTCAATACCAGAGGATCTATCAATCGTGGTGGTCCAACCCAGTCCAGCTCCCTACATACCGTAGAGGGAGATAAAAGTCCCCTGTTGTACATGTAAAAG
>NW_011130563.1:0-556 GCF_000146605.3 Meleagris gallopavo
CGAAGTCCAGAAATGATTACTCCTACTGTCTGAAACGCTCTCCCTGAGAGCACTACGGTTGTCGCTCCTCAAACTTGCACATGCCTTTTTAGAGCGTGTTTTCCCTTCCACTCTTTTCCTCTCTGAAAGCAGGTTTGTAGCAGAGAAAAACTTCACTAGTATGAATTGTGGCTCGAAATAAAGGCAGAGACATAGTATTCAGAGGTAGGCGTAGTGCATTCTGCATGTAGCCAAGGCGAAGTGCAAACCGTTCCTTTCCTATGTGCACACAGGAGCACGCTCACACATCGGAGGAAAGCAGCCCGCTGAAGTGGCCCGTTCTCGGCAAGCGAGAAACACGAGACCGCTGCTGATGGCTGAAAGCGGCGTTCGGGGAGAAGCGCGATTTCTCGGCCATGTACGGCCAAGTCTCCGGAGCGGTTCAGCGCGAATGCCGCTTTCTACGCGTGAGAGCGAAGGAGTGCGATTCCGATGCCGACAAGTGCGAATTCAGCCTCCTGCACTACCTGCGAGTGGGGTTTTCTGCACTTTCCTGAAATGATTACTCCTCACTGTC
>NW_011130564.1:0-684 GCF_000146605.3 Meleagris gallopavo
AAATATAGGCAGAGACATAGTATTCAGAGCTAGTCGTGTGCAATCTGCATGTAACCAAGGCGAAGTGCAAACCGCTCCTTTCCGATGTGCGCACAGAAGCCCGCTCACTCATCGGAGAAAAGCAACCGGCAGAAGTGGTTCGTTCTCGGCAAGCGAGAAACACGAGACCGCTGCTGACGGTAGAAAGCGCATTCGGGGAGAAACGCGTTTTCCCGGCCAGCTACGGCCAAGTCTCCGGAGCGGTTCAGCGCGAATGCCGCTTTCTGCGCGTGAGAGCGAAGTGCGATTCCGATGCTTCCTGCACTACCTGCGAGTGGGGGGTTTTTCTCCGAAGTCCTGAAAGGATCTCTCCCCTCTTTCTGAAAGGCTCTCCCTGAGAGCACTACATCTGTCGCTCCTCGAACTTCCAGGTGTCCTATTAGAGAGGGGTTTTTCCCCTTCCACTCTTTTCCTCTCTGAATGCAGAAGTATAGCAGTGGAAACCTGACTAGAATGAATTGTCGCACGAAATAAAGGCAGAGACATAGTATTCAGAGGTAAGCGCAGTGCATTCTGCATGTAGCCAAGGCGAAGTGCAAACCGCTCCTTTCCGATGTGCGCACAGGAGCCCGCTCACTCGTCGGAGAAAGCAGCCGGCTGAAGTGGCTCGTTCTCGGCTAGCGAGAACACGAGACCGCTGCTGAC
>NW_011130565.1:0-646 GCF_000146605.3 Meleagris gallopavo
ACTTCTGTTCTGGTCGGAATGCCCGAGTCTCAACTTCGCTCTGTTCCGCAGCTCTCTCTGAGAAACGCAACTTCTCCTCGGCCGCGTCCGGAAGCAGTGGCAATGTCCACTGCCCAAACACAGCGTGCCTCTCACACCAGGCGGCAGGTGGGTGCCGAGAGGACGGCCGAGGCGGCAGGTCGGCGCTGCGAGGTGCGCAGAGGCGGCAGGTGGATGCTGCGAGGCAGAGCCTCGCCCTTTGTACACGCACGGGCAGACATCTTGCAGAAAGCGCCCCGTTACACGCGCACACGTGCCACCCCATCCCTTTATGCAGCCCTGTGCACACGCGCGCACGTGCGACCCCATCTCTGCGCTCTCCACGTGCACGTGAAGCCCCGTGGCACCACGTCCTTCTGTCCACCCGTGTGCACCATCCTCCCCCCTTTGCACGCCCTCTCTCTCTCTCTCACTCTCACCCCTTTGCACACACACGCGTGTGCCCCTCCACACCCCGATTTCCCCACCCGCCATCTCTCACGTCCTTTGTGCGCCGACCCCCCCGCTGCAGAGCCCAGTTGTTGCGCCCTGCTTTTGCAGCAGCGCTTAGCAATGGCCCCCACCTAATATTGACGGTAATATCCAAAAAAATCCCGATTGTTTTAAA
>NW_011130566.1:0-441 GCF_000146605.3 Meleagris gallopavo
AACAGAAGCCTCTGAGAACCTCAGTGTCCCTGCTGCTGTGCTGCATAAAACTAAGTGCCAAAGTGACACTACGTAACTGAAAGCATTTACACAGTAGTTGAGAATGACAGCACTTCCTACATCCTGCATCTTTAAACCCAAATACTAAAAGACAGCTTCGTCACAACAGATACATCAAGTATTGCCCATCTCAACTCAGCTTCTTGGATATTATTGCTGACAGTTTCCCCACAAGTTTGAACACATCAACCTTAAAACGCATGTGAAAGCCCAGAGCTGCAATTTTCACGCAAGCTGGACAAAAACATCAGACAGCAAAGAAATTAACACGTAATAGATTCAAGATTCCTGATGCTAAAGTAATTTAGCCAAGGAAATCTTGTGAGAGATGACTAGATGACATGCCAGAAGCACCCAGTCACATACGGAAAGTTTCTCCAA
>NW_011130567.1:0-432 GCF_000146605.3 Meleagris gallopavo
ATCTGGGGGAGACAGAACGCCTGCGGACTAGGTGCAACATTTGGATGTTAGAAGAAGCTGAGGTCCTGCCGATGACTAAAACCAAGATGCCGGTTACTCGAGCTCCTCAATCGGGACCCATAAGGGTTTCCCGAAAACAAATGTTTAATGACTTAATACAAGCTGGGGTCCAATTTGCTAAGATTGACTGCCAGCCCAACCATGTCCTTCTCCAGCTTTGGAGACAGCTAAAGGACAATCAAAAATTTCAAAACTACCTTAAAGAAACCAAGGGTAAGAATTATAGAGAGAATACCAACAACAACATGGAACCTAGAAGGCTTCATTTTCCTAATAGGAAAAAAGACCGCCTCGAGTGTCGTGGGCCACAATGCCTGAGCCACCAGAAGCAAAAGGATTGGCCCTAGCACAATTCATGGCATGACGAGGGAT
>NW_011130568.1:0-418 GCF_000146605.3 Meleagris gallopavo
AGTTGTTACGGCACTTGGGAGCACCGCAGCTCT
This sequence comes from Meleagris gallopavo, assembly GCF_000146605.3. Taxonomy (NCBI): domain Eukaryota; kingdom Metazoa; phylum Chordata; class Aves; order Galliformes; family Phasianidae; genus Meleagris; species Meleagris gallopavo. Next base: position 34 of record NW_011130568.1, read on the forward strand.
GCTGCCACCTGTTGGACACAATACAGTCATGAAGGCACTGCCCTGCATCCGGGCCTCTTGCACAAACCTGTGCTCCTTTCTCGGAGCACATGGCTGCACTCTGTGCACCATGTTGCTTACCACCAGAGAAGGCACAAGTACCCAACACCATTTTTGCTTCCATCTTGTCTGAGAACTGCTCATTATGCACAGCCCTCATCTTTGCTTTGGTGAGGTGGGGACTGCCATTGCTTCCTCAGTCCCACAGACCCCTTCCCATCCCACACTGCCATGGGAGATCAGGGTTCTGGACCACCTGAGGACCCAAACATCCAGGAGTCCTTGGGTCCTGACGAGATGAGTCCCAGAGTTCCGAGGGATTCACCGCTGCAGTCACCGAGCCACT
>NW_011130569.1:0-411 GCF_000146605.3 Meleagris gallopavo
GGGCGTAGAAGCCCTTGGGAGCAGCCCTGCGGAGGACTCGGGGATCCTGGTGGACAAAGAGCTGGACATAAGCCAGTAGTGTGCACTTGCAGCCCAGAAGGCCAACTAGATCCTGGGCTGCATTCAAAGAGGAGCGACCAGCAGGGAGAGGGAGGTGATTGTCCCCCTCGACTCGGCTCTGGTGTGCGGCCCCATGTGCAGCACTGCGTCCAAGCCTGGGGCTCCAGCACGGGAATGATGTGGAGCTTTTGGAGCAGGTCCAGAGAAGGGCCACGAAGATGATCAGAGGGCTGGAGCACCTCTCTTAGAAAGAAATGTTGAGGGAACTGGGATTGTTTCTGTGGGAGAAGAGAAAGCTCTGGAGATAGATCATGACAGCCTTCCAAGACTCGAAGGGAGCGCATAAGCAGG
>NW_011130570.1:0-682 GCF_000146605.3 Meleagris gallopavo
AGAGCCACTTCCCAAACAGTGGTAAAATATGATTTGAAAACATCATCCCCAGATATGGGAACATTGAGGTAATAGATTCAGACAGAGGACCTCATTTTATTTCCAGAACAGTGACTTTAGAACCACTCGGAGTTAAGTGGGAATTCCACACTCCGTGGCACCCCCAAAGCTCGGGGAAAGTAGAGAGGATGAATGGAGAAATCAAGAAACATCTTACTAAATTAGTGATAGAAACTAAGATGTCCTGGATTAAATGTTTACCACTGGCACTATTAAATTTAAGGACCCAACCTAGGACAGATGCAGGCATTTCTCCTTTTGAAATGTTATGTGGGATGCCATAGGACTTAGAATTAGCAGTAGAACATCCAAAGATTGAGGAATACTCCTTACGGGAATATAGAGTGGAGTCAATGAAAAGGAGGAACGAGCTCAGAAGGAGAGGCCTGCTTGTACAGAGGCCACCCCTGAATATGGCAATCCATCAGTTGAAACCAGGAGACCGAGCATTGATCAAGAGTTGGAGGGAAGTATCCCCCACCCCTGGATGGGAAGGGCCTTTTGTTGTTCTGCTTACCACAGAAGCTGCCGTCCGGACAGCCGAACGGGGATGGATGGATGCATATAAGTCGTGTAAAAGGACCCATTCCGGAGGATCAGTGGGAAGTATCTGAAAAGCCTG
>NW_011130571.1:0-410 GCF_000146605.3 Meleagris gallopavo
GATGTTAAGAGCCGAATGCAGTGAGGGATACCAGATGGTAGGCCTAGTGGTACCTGAAATCATAAGCTGATGCTTGCAAGAGGACTATGCTTCCCAACTCCTCAGAACTAATATAAAACTCATGTCTGTCTTCAAATCTTTCTGCGTTTTAAGCAGTGTTTCCCATACATGTGGGCTTCAGAATTATATTGTACACATCACCAGCAGTGGTAGTAGATGTACAGGCTTCACAACAGCAGTGTATTAACTAAATTACATCGTCTTGAAGGAGTTTATCATCAATGCTATTGATAGAATCAATACGTCACTTTGGATTTTATATGGGACTTCAAGAAAGGAGTTGGGGGAGTGCCTTTGTGTCTGACCGGTGAGCACTCCTTCATGATACTGAAGACAGAGAGAGGAGTGGC
>NW_011130572.1:0-377 GCF_000146605.3 Meleagris gallopavo
GCACAGCCTGCCGACCACGGAGCAGCCCCTGCCGCGCTGCAGGCCCACCAGGCCTCACCTTTCCTGTGGCCGGTGCCAGGTCCAGGGCATAAATCCAGCGGGCGTGTGCGCCGACCTCGGCACGCAGGCTGCCCGTCGCTGCCTCGTACAGCCGGATCTGCCCGTTGCCATAACCAGCAGCTACGATCCCGTTCCAGAGCCTCACGGAGGAGCAGGTCCAGCTGGGCACGAGGGCACCGGTCACCTCCCCCCTCCTGGCTGCAGACCCGCCCGCAGGGCTGCGCATCCCCCGTCCCGCCCTGCCATTCCCCCCATCCCCACCCTGCCACTCCCCCCGTCCCGCCCTGCATTCCCTCCGTCCCGCCCTGCCGTCCCCC
>NW_011130573.1:0-487 GCF_000146605.3 Meleagris gallopavo
ATGCCGACTCGCGATCCGGCGGCGTTATTCCCATGACCCGCCGGGCAGCTCCCGGGAAACCCAAGTCTTTGGGTTCCGGGGGGAGTATGGTTGCAAAGCTGAAACTTAAAGGAATTGACGGAAGGGCACCACCAGGAGTGGAGCCTGCGGCTTAATTTGACTCAACACGGGAAACCTCACCCGGCCCGGACACGGACAGGATTGACAGATTGAGAGCTCTTTCTCGATTCCGTGGGTGGTGGTGCATGGCCGTTCTTAGTTGGTGGAGCGATTTGTCTGGTTAATTCCGATAACGAACGAGACTCTGGCATGCTAACTAGTTACGCGACCCCCGAGCGGTCGGCGTCCAACTTCTTAGAGGGACAAGTGGCGTTCAGCCACCCGAGATTGAGCAATAACAGGTCTGTGATGCCCTTAGATGTCCGGGCTGCACGCGCGCTACACTGACTGGCTCAGCTTGTGTCTACCTACGCCGGCAGGCGCGGGT
>NW_011130574.1:0-560 GCF_000146605.3 Meleagris gallopavo
GCAAGACAGAGACAAGCAAGACACAGAACCAAGAGGATAGGCAGCCTTCTGGGCACCATGAAGCGCAATTCAGAGCTCTGGGGGAACCCTATTGTGCCGGGCTCTGGAATGGGTAAACGCTGGCGGCTGTGCATCGCCCTTACCTGCTGGGCAGACAAGGACCAGTCAGCAAAGTGAGGTTCCGGGGCATGCCGGGAAATGCAGATTCCACTTCCTTGCTGTTTCCACAGAGACCAACACATCTCTCCGGGCAGTTGTTACGGCACTTGGGAGCACCGCAGCTCTGCTGCCACCTGTTGGACACAATACAGTCATGAAGGCACTGCCCTGCATCCGGGCCTCTTTCACAAACCTGTGCTCCTTTCTCGGAGCGCATGGCTGCACTCTGTGCACCATGTTGCTTACCACCAGAGAAGGCTCAGGTACCCAACAACATTTTGGCTTCCATCTTGTCTGAGAACTGCTCATGATGCACAGCCCTCATCTTTGCTTTGGTGAGGTGGGGACTGCCATTGCTTCCTCAGTCCCACAGGAGAAACGCGAGACCGCTCCTGACGGCT
>NW_011130575.1:0-427 GCF_000146605.3 Meleagris gallopavo
ACTGAGAGCCGAGCTGGAAGGGACGTAAGGAGGGAGGCAGGGGAGGGAGGGAGGAGGGAAGCAGTGGGAAGGAAGGTGTCGGAAATACCCAAATAATTCTCTAGGACGGTTTCTCTGATAAAGCAGATTCTATTTGCAATTGCAATGTTGGGCCTCCTGCAAGCAGGAGAGCACCCCGAAAAACAGCGTGACGTCTTTTCTTCCCTACTCCCCGACGCTGATCTCTTTCTCCCCTGGTTCCTCACTGGCTGAGTTCTTTAGGTTCACAATCTTCTCGATGCTTCACTAAACACACAAAACACTGGGCAAACATGGAAACACTGGACAAACATCAATGGTTGCTGCCTAAGCGTCAATCTGAAGTTAATTCATTAACTTATTCCACACCTGATCATTATTTTGCAGATATCTGCTTGTCCTTCTTCCC
>NW_011130576.1:0-503 GCF_000146605.3 Meleagris gallopavo
GTGGGATGTGAGAAGGGCCCAGTCTGAACAAGCAGTCAATTCCAATGGAAGCAAATTTGAGCTTGAGATCTCTCAGTTCTGGTGCCCTCCTTTGGACAGTCTCCCATAGTTTAATGTCCTTTATGTTCTGTGGTGCCCAGAAGTGCACCCAGTGCTCCAGGTGAGGCCGCAGCAGTGCAGAGCAGAGAGGGACAATCCCTTCCCTCACTCAGATGCCAATACCATGCTCAGTGCACCGAAGGGAACAGTTGGCTTACCTGGCTGCCTGGGCACACTGCTGACTCACGTTCTATTTGGTGTTGACCAGGACCCCCAGTCCCTTTCAGTAGGACTGCTCTCCAGTATCCCATTCCCCAATCAGTGTGTACGTTCAGGGTTGCCCCTTACCCAGGTGCAGAGTCAGGCACTTGTTCTTGTTATACTTCATGCTTTGTGAGTTTCGTGCTTTACCCAGTTCTCTAAACTTGTCCACCTCTCTCTGCAAGTCCTCCCACCTCCATGGA
>NW_011130577.1:0-623 GCF_000146605.3 Meleagris gallopavo
GAGGCCGAGAGAACTTGCTGCTGTCAAGTAAAGATAAAAAAGCTCAGCACAGCAACAGCAGAAACCAGTCTGGGCTGCAACACCCCTCCTGAAGGTAACAAGTTCACAGCAAGGACAACTACTAGTCTTTATCCAGCAACCACCGGATGGGGCCCATAGACCCTCCCCACATTTTATGACATATGCTCAGAAGGGTAGGACAGCATGTTAACAAGTACTCAGAATGTACTCCAATGCATGTGTAACCAACTTCTCAGAAGTGTAATGAATACACATATGCTATACCTATAAGTGTGTAGTTGCCACTTTCCTCAGTGTGCTTGTTTGGTGGAGCGATCCCCCATGTACTCAGTACTGTAACAAAGGAATACCTGCTTGACATAACTCATTGTTGTGCCAATTAATGTTGGATTTCTTGGCTTCAATTGGTAAGCCAGGCAAGAGACTCTGTTTAGCTGTGGGACCCTCTGAGAGGCAGACTCCTTGGGCCTGCCGGCAGCTTGTCCAGAAGGGACTCCAACTCTCAGGTGGATCACTATGGGAACAAGAAGACACTCTGGACAAAGATATTCCTTAAGTCTGGATTATTTCTCTGAATAAAGCCTTGGAGACGTACACATAAG
>NW_011130578.1:0-407 GCF_000146605.3 Meleagris gallopavo
GCATCTAAAGCCCAAATCGAGCTCTTCATCCCCTATGAAGCCATTCGCATTAGCACTTGGCCTCCGAACGCAGTTTCTCGTTGCGGGGTGCCGCAGCGCTTTTGGAAGACATCAGATGGGCAACGTTCGAGGCGTTTCAGTCAGTGCCGGATTTTTCCTTTCCTTAACTACGTGCTCGGCCTTTGCAAAAGTCTCGAACAGTGGGATGGGGGGGGTTCGGCCATGGGACTCTGCAGCCCGGGACAGCCCGCAGAGGCTCGGCCCGCCCTCCCCGGCCTGGCTTTGCCATCAACCTCCCCTCCCTCCCCCCTCCCGCCACGTCCCCCCTGCCGCTCCGGGCGGCTGCGGCACGCGATGCCGGCACCGCTCCGCTATAGAGCTCTCATTCTTCTCTGCCACGGGCTCCA
>NW_011130579.1:0-438 GCF_000146605.3 Meleagris gallopavo
CGTGGATCCCAATTCCTGGAAACTACTGATCACGTATCAGTTCGGCCTCTCGCTGCAGCACTTCTGACGCTGTGCGAGTTAGGAGCAGCTCTCCCCCTTGCACCCGGAGTCGCAGCCCTGATTAAACACACCTGCTTTTATAACTGCTTTGTGGTCACAGAGTCTGATTCCACACCTCAGCGTGCGCCGCTCCTCGGGGTAGTGTGTGCCAGGGCCCTCCTCGGGAAACATTTCTTCCTCCTATGGAAACCACCGGGGCGCCCGGGCCGGCACTCTCGAAATAAACACGCGGTGCTGACAGACTCATTGCGGGCCGGGCGACGAATCCGCTGGTGGGACAGCGGTGCCGGTGCCCAGCGGGCCCATCTGTGTGCGTGGGGGGAGAGAGAGGCAGCGGGCCGTTTGGGGCCGGGTCGGGGGGCGTGGTGGGGGCTGGCA
>NW_011130580.1:0-314 GCF_000146605.3 Meleagris gallopavo
TTCTTTGATAATGGGGGATGACCCCCACCCTGCATGTAAATAATAAAGGGCAGAGGAGTGGCTGTGGGGCTCCATGTGTCACACGGGGGGTAAACTTTGGGGACAGAGGTCACTGCAGCATCCTGGCCTCACAGCCCCTATGGCCCCATAACGACTATAGCCCCATCTCATAGCCACCCATGTCCATCTGCCATAACTTTATCCCATCCCGTATCCATCATATCCTCCCCACAGCCATCTCAGATCCATCCCATATCCGTGCCCCCACATCCTCTTCCCTTCACCTCCCCATATCCGCATCCATCCCGTGTCCA
>NW_011130581.1:0-400 GCF_000146605.3 Meleagris gallopavo
GGAAAGGGACGTGGGGGTGTTGGTTGATGCTCGGCTGAACACGGGCCAGCAGTGTGCCCAGGTGGCCGTTAGGGCCAACGGCATCGTGGCCTGCATTAGAAATAGTGTGGCCAGCAGGAGCAGGGAGGTCATCATCCCCTGTGCTCAGCTGTGGTGAGTCTGCACCTCGAGTCCCGTGTTCAGTTTTGGTCCCTGGAGCCCTAAGAGAGACATTGAGGCCCTGGAGCGTGTCCAGAGAAGGGCAACGAAACTGGTGAGGGGTCTGGAGCACAAGTCTTATGAGGAATCGCTGAGGGAGCTGGGATTGTTCATTCTGGGAAAGTGGAGGCTCAGGGGGAGACCTCATTGCACTCTACAACTGCCTGAAGGGAGCTGTGATGAGGAGAGGCTTAGCCTTTTC
>NW_011130582.1:0-427 GCF_000146605.3 Meleagris gallopavo
TAAGGTTTGAGTAAGCCTGAAGTAAAGTGTGAATAAACCCAGAGAAAGGGATAGTAAACAATAAAAAAAAAAGAAAAGTGAGTAAATAGCAGGTGAAAAGAAAGAGTAGACTGGGAGAAAATTGTGAGTACAACCCGAGTAAAGTGTGAGTAAAACCTGGTGTGAATGGCAGGTAAAACCCTCAGTAAGGTGCGTATGTACGCAGAGTAAATTGTGAGTAAATCTGGAAACAAGTGTGTGTACAAACTGGAATAAGCTGTGGGAAAACACAGAGTCGAGTGTAAGTGCACCAGAGAAAAGTAAGAGTGAACCTAGAGTAAACTGTGTGGTAACCCAAATAATTTGTGAGTAAATGTAAAGAAAGATTGCATCAAACTGGAATAAAGCATGAGTAAACGTGAAGCAAAAGTGTGAGTAAACCTGGATT
>NW_011130583.1:0-317 GCF_000146605.3 Meleagris gallopavo
TGATATTTTAAAATGTCTTTGGCATTTTGAACTAGTTCAGTTTTCAGTGCATGTTTAGGGTTTTTCCCGTAAGGTCTGTATTGCGTGTCAATAATGGACATGAGAGGTATGTCAACACATTTCTGATTCAATTACTACGTAGCTTGATTCAGAAGTAATGCCTCCTATTTATTTTGGAAATTTATTATGGAAATTCAAAGGATGCAAATAGCAAAATAACCTTTTCTTCATAGAAGAAACTATTAGTTAAATATGTATCAAAATATACTAAATGTTTTTGATGATTGTTTTTGTTTTTTTTTCCTTCCTTTCTTAGG
>NW_011130584.1:0-958 GCF_000146605.3 Meleagris gallopavo
TACAACCCAAGCTGCCCCCAACCTTTACTTCCTTAACAAGTCCATCCCTGTTGGTGAGAATAAGGTCCAGTAACACCCCTCCCCGCGTTGGTTCCTCCACCACCTGCATCAGAAAGTTGTCTTCAACGCACTGCAAGAACCGTCTGGACCGTGTGTGCCTGGCCATGTTGGTCGTCCAGCAAATATCTGGATAACTGAAGTCCCCCATAAGCACCAGTGCCTGGGAACATGACGCTACATCCAGTTGCAGGCCTCATCCTGATCAGGGGGCCTGTAGTACACAGCCACAACAGTGTCACCCTTACCAGCCTGCCCCTTGATTCTCACCCATAAGCTCTCCACTGCTACATCACTCTCCCCCAAGTGAAGTTCAATACATTCTAGCTGCTCTCTCACATAAAGAGCAATTCCACCACCCGGCCTAGCCAGCAGATCTTTCCTAAAAGGCACATAGCCCTCCATGACAACATTCCAGTCATGCGAGCTGTCCCACCACGTCTCCGTGATCACAATGAGATCATGACCTCGCGACCGCACGCAGAACTCCAGCTCTTCCTGTTTATTTCCCATGCTACGCGCATTAGTATACAGGCACTTAAGAGAAGCAACATCCCCCTACCCTCTCCAAGCCTTTGAACTCCACTGTCTCCACCCATCAAGTTCTGTTTGGAGCCTCGAACTGCCCTCTCAGTCCCAGCAGTCCTCATTTTGTCCCCTTCCCCCTTCATACCTAGTTTAAACACCTGTCAATAAGTCCCGCCAGTTCCTTGGCTAGAACCCTCTTTCCCCATGGAGACAGGCTGCTTCCATTTGCAGCCATCATGCCAGGTGCCGAGTAAATTGCCCCATGATCAAAAAAAAACAAACTCCTGCGTTTGCACCAACTCCTAAGCCATTTGTCAAGAGATGGGTTTTTAGGCTCATCCCAGTATTGTTTCCTGCCACTGAAGGTACAGAT
>NW_011130585.1:0-615 GCF_000146605.3 Meleagris gallopavo
ACCCCTCCACGCGCTGCGCTCACGTGCCCTGAACGGTGACTGCCTGGGGTTGGGGAATGGGCTCTTGTCGGGTTGGGGAAACACCCCGTGCAGATCCTACGCTGAGCCTGCAGTCTCACCTTGCCTTCCTCTTGTCCTCACTTCTTCCCTCCTCCTTATCCACCGGCAAGGTGGCGTGGATCCAGCTGGGGAGGGTGGCAGTTCAGGAAAGTGCTCTGGAATTGAGAAGGAGAGATCTGGTCAGAGGAGACTGACTGTGGACCTGCTGCCTGGTGACACGCAGGGGTGCTCAGGCGTGTCCCAAAGCAGCCAAGAGGGCCGCTCTGCTCCCCTGCAGATGCAGAGACCGCGGGCCCTCTGTGCCTCGTGCCCAGCTCCTCCTCTCCGGGGTGCAGCTCTATGTTGGGACTGCATTGATGGCTTTGCTTTGGGAAAGAGGAGCTGGGTGGTGCCTGGGAGGCGACAGTCTCCTCTGGAGGAAAAAGGACAGAGCCGAGGACCCCCCAGTGCTCTTGCCACTGCCCGTCGGGGTTGGGGAGGCACCTTGTTGGGAACGACGGCGACCCACGCGCCTTAGATTTGTAGTGAGGACGACGTGCGGTCGGGAGGAGAGGC
>NW_011130586.1:0-467 GCF_000146605.3 Meleagris gallopavo
ATTGCACTTTTCTGGTCCATACTGGTGTGCATTCCTCCCAGTTCCCACCAATTCCTCTGGGACTCCACTGATCACTATGAGGCCATATTGCGTTTTAATTGGGCTGCACAAGAGTCATCTTCACTTCTGTTACTTTAGTTCAATTAACCCCCATTCAGTTAACCCCCATTTATCCCATTGGTGACCCTGGTGTTGGTTTCCTAAAATTTGGATGTAGGAGGTGACCACTCGCTTTGCCTATGATGAAAGCACAGAAGTGATGCGGGCACACGCTGAGGTCACAGTCGTTGCTGGGCTGGGAGCGTTTGTGCCACAGCTGGTGAGCAGAGCTGGTGCTCTGGTGAGCGTGCTGCACACGGAGACTGAGCTCTGTGCTTTTCTTGAGAGATCATCCTTTTTGAGAGCCTATTGGAAGCACCGCTGCGGCGTGTGTGTGAGCTGGGCACAGCTCAGGCTGAGCAGGCTGA
>NW_011130587.1:0-419 GCF_000146605.3 Meleagris gallopavo
CTGTCCTGGGAAACGGGGTCACCCAGGCCACGGTGTGATGAGAATGTCCCCTAAATTCCTTCGTCTCTCCCACCACATCTGCCTCGCAGAAATGTCCGCAGGCCAGGGAGCATTTCCTGGAGGTGACTGGCTGAAATGTCCGCCTCTTGAGAGAAGGTCGAGCCTTCCCTCAGTTCCCTACGCAACGTGACCTGCGAGCTGAGGTGCCGGCGAGCACCAGGGGAGCCCGGCACGCTGACTCTAAGAAAGCGTGGAGTGTGGAGCAGGGTGGGTTCCCGTGGCCAAATTCCATGGCCGCCCTGCAGGGATGGGGACTTGATGATCCTATTGGAACAGATAAGCTATCCTGTTTTCTGGCCCACCCGAGCCAAGGCTTTCCACTCACATGTTTCAGGTAAGTTTGCAGGACTAAGGTATAC
>NW_011130588.1:0-648 GCF_000146605.3 Meleagris gallopavo
AGCCAGTCAAGGTTTTGGCCCAGCAGGATACAGAAGCAGTAGGTAAATATTCATGTCTAGCTTTATTCTTTTTATAAAATTCAGTCTCCAACTCTAGTTCTAACTTTCTTCACATTTCTTATAATTTCTATCACTATGGATGAACTATGTGCTATGAATGTATGCACGCAGTGTAAAGATGAATAGAAGAATGACAAATCAGAAGGGGTTACTTTCATTTCTTTCCACAGGTGCTCTATAGTATTTTATGCTACCTGTCACCAGGAATATTTTATTAGTTCTACACAGAGGGACTCATGACTAGTGCTACTGCCCAACTTCAGCTGAAGTTCCTGCTCAAATTCCAGATCACAGAGACGAGGTTGGAGAGAGGACAAAGTGAGAGGGAGGCTTGCAGAACGGTTTCTCCCATTTTTAAGGACAGAGTGGAGTGAGTTCTGGTATATCAGGATGACTGACAAGTGCACAGTCCTCTTCTTTTATATTTTGAGAAAAATGCTCAAGGCAAAGATTGGAGAAATGTTGCCAGTGCTTTTGACTTCTAAGATAGGAAGAGCAGTGTTTGTGGGGTGGAATTTCTTTCACTGACTCAGTGCTTCAAGAATAAGATAGAAGTCTGATATTCTAGTATGTGGAATGATTACTCAG
>NW_011130589.1:0-759 GCF_000146605.3 Meleagris gallopavo
AGAAAATGTCCTGTTGAGGAGTGCCTAGCAGTATTTTTGAGAGAAAAGGGAAGGTACTTGTCAGAAAAGTGCTCTTTCTGGGAGAGAGTAGCATAGTTGGTTGGAAAATGCCACCCATTTGTGAGAAAGCTGCTTTGTTTCCGGGAGAAAATAGCATTCTCTGGGGAGAAGATGTCCTGTTTTGGATGGAAAAGTAGTACTTGTGGGAGAAGCTGTCCAATGTTTGGGCCCAAGGTAGCATTACTGGGAGGTAATGTCATTGTATTGGAGAAGGGAGGTATTTCTGGGAGAGAATGCGTTTCTTTTTTGGAAGCCAACGGTGTACTTTGGGGGGAAGAAGTGGCTGTTTTGGGAGAAAGTGTCCTAGTTTGGGGAGAAAGTGTCATAGTGCGGAGTGTGGTGTAGTAGATTAGGGGGAATTGGGAGGTATTCCTAAGAGAACTGTCATTTCTGGGAGAAAAGGTCTTATGTGGGGGGGAAAAGGTGAGGAATGTGTGAGAAAGCTGGTGTTTCTGGGAGTAAATGCCATCTTTTGGGGGCTAGAAATGGTCTTTCTGGTGGGATGTGCCACATCTTTGTGAGGCAATCGGTGTTTGTGAGGGCCAAATGGCATATATTCTGGATCGAAATGGTCTTTCCGCAGTAAAATGCCAAAAGTCTGGGAGTAAGTGTCATGATGAGGAATGTAATGGAGTGTAATTGGGAGGAACTGGGAGGAATTTCTCGGAGTCGTTGGTCTTTGTGGGTGCATATGTCCCA
>NW_011130590.1:0-679 GCF_000146605.3 Meleagris gallopavo
TAGAACAAGGGGAAATAAAGAAGAAAAGTATAATTTTATCTAAATTACTGCTAAATAAATCATTCAGGAAGTTTGATCAAAATGGACCAATACGGAAAATGGGAAGAGAGGAAGAAAGACAAGTTACCAAACTTATGAAGGTTACAATTAGACCAGAAAAAGTCAATTTACCTGACAACAGGGTGGTTTTAGACGTCACCAAACTGCCACGTTTACCATTTTTACCCACTTGCATTATTGAGAGGAAAAGTTTAGGAAGGAACATTCTCAAGGACTTTTTCATAAGTTCTCATTCTTGCCATCAGAAAGGAGAGAAGGAAAGGTTTTCTCTGACTTGTTTGACTTTTTTGGTTCCTGAAAAGTTTTGCAGAGAACAGTAAGAAAGTGCACACTGTTAGAAAATATTTGTTAAAAGGAAGAAAAAAAAAAGAGGGAGAATAAGTCACACAGAATAGAGCAACAACAAAACCCATCCAAAATTCATGCATCAAGTTTCTGCCATCAATTTGAATGAATAAATAAAATCTTTTGAACTAAAACAAAAATATGAGAGGCCAGCAAGATCCACCACAATACTCCAAAAGTCACTCTCAAAACAAACAAAGAAAATCTGGTTTATAAATACTGCAGTTTATAGCATTTTACAAAGATTTATGAAACCTGCAGTGTTCATTTTAAA
>NW_011130591.1:0-892 GCF_000146605.3 Meleagris gallopavo
CTAATACATCTCTGTCGCAGTCTGAACTCTCCCACGGTTGTGTGGAGAGCCAGACCGCATAGAATATCTATGCCCAAGATGTATTTCTGGACTGGGGCAATAGATACCTTATACTCCCGGGGTGGGAGACGCCCAACCCCCAGTTTTAACCACGTTTGGGTGACAGGAATAGTTTGTACCCCCAAAACCACCAATCATCACTCTGTTTCCATGAAATTTGTTGGGATCTCCATAAATGATTGATGTTTCTGCTCCAGTGTCCACTAATGCCATAACTCGCTGAATATTTGGGGGGACCAATAAATCGGTAATTCTACATAGAGCCTCCGGTGCCGCCTGGAGGCCCTAGGGGGACTAACATCCCCTGTCACGCCATGAACTGTGCTAGGGCCAATTCTTTTGCTTCCGATGGCTCAGGCGTCGTGGCCCGAGACACTTGAGGCGGCTTTTTTTCCATTAGGAACAATGAAGTCTTCTAGGTTCCATGCTGTTGTTGGTATCCTCTCTATAATTCTTACCCTTGGTTTCTTAGGGTAGTTTTGAAATGTTTGATTGTCCTTTAGCTGTCTCCAAAGCTGGAGAAGGACATGGTTGGGCTGGCGGTCAATCTTAGCAAAATTGGACCGCAGCTCGAATTAGGTCATTAAACATTTGTTTTCGGGAAAACCCTTATGGGTCCCGATCGAGGAGCTCGAATAGCCGGCAGCTTGGTTTTAGTCACCGGCAGGACCTCAGCTTCTTCTAACATGCAAAATGTTGCGCCTGGTCCGTAGGCGTTCTGTCTCCCCCAGATCAGCAAACTATCCGAGCAGCCTGCTGAACTACGGTTTCCGAGGTCACCAGAGGGTTAATATCGAAACCAAGGTCCCATATAGGTGGAAGGGGCCTCTTG
>NW_011130592.1:0-574 GCF_000146605.3 Meleagris gallopavo
AAACAGAGGGAAGAAAGTGGGATGACAACAAACACGGAGAGAACGTGTTTTAACAACACACCAGTACACAAAGAAACGGAAACCTGGCCCGGCCGTGACGGCCCCGGCCCCCGGCCCCCTCCCCCCCTGCACCAGCACACACACACACACACAGACACAAAAAGCAAATAAGAAAGCCATAACATAAGTAACAGCAGAAACACCAGTGCAATGGGAGTATATTAAGAAGGTAGGAAAAGGACTGCCCACCCACTCACCTCCAAGGATTTACACCCACAGAACAAACCCCACAGTGGAGAAACTGCCAGAAAGAAACCCTTCCCCCGCGGCAGTCAGCCCTCAAACGAGCTCCAAGAGAGGGGCAGCCAGGCTCTGCCCCTTCCAGCCACGGAGCTGAACTGCCTTCACCTGTGCTCCCAGGGCTGGCTGGGTCCTTTCCTCAGCTGCTCCATCAGTGGTTCAGGCTGTGGTTCAACAGCTCTCATACAGCAGAGCAAAGGAAAAAAGAGCAAAGCAAAGCAACAGATGAAAGAAAAACAACAAAAGAAAACTAGCAGGGTTCAGGAAATAACAG
>NW_011130593.1:0-421 GCF_000146605.3 Meleagris gallopavo
CACCCCAATGGTGTCCCACCCCAAAGTTGAGGACACCCCCCTGTGTCACACCATGAAGCTGGGGACCCCTCTCTGTCACTCCAACGGCGTGACAGGTTGGCGTTGGGGACACCCCACAGAGTCAAAGCCCAGGGCCCCATCCAGCCTGGCCTTGAACACCTCCAGGGATGGACGGGGCATCCACAGCCTCTCTGGGCAGCTGTTCCTGCACCTCACCGCTCTCATAGCAAAGACTTCCCCCTGACATCCAACCTAAATCTTCCCTGCCTCAACTTCAAACCGTTTTCCTTTATCCTGCTGTTATCTGCCCTTTCCAAGAGTTTGACTCCCCTCCTGTTTGTGGCTCCCTTTAGGTCCTGAAAGGCTGCAATGAGGTGTAAAGGTGTGCCATGGAGATGCTCAGCAGTCGGGCCAGTGAAGG
>NW_011130594.1:0-698 GCF_000146605.3 Meleagris gallopavo
ACATGTCTTTAAAAGATTTCAAATGATGTGCAGGAAATCTGTATAGAATCCACTGTTTCTCTTGTCAGAAGCAGAACGACTCTGAGAGGCTGACGGGTGCATTTCCTACAGTCTGTTCCCTTTTCTGTAATACAGCTGAAAACACACCACTAAGCTTATTGGCATGGGAGGGAGAGGGGCAGACTGAGTAGCTCCCACATTCTTGTTGCACAGACAGTCAGCAGAGCTTAATCAGGCTTAATTCTTTGCCTTATGAAATGCAGTTAATTTTCCACTCTGTGCAACTGCTGGTGTTCAGAACATGACTTTCTCATGTGTGCACTTACAGCTACTGGCAGTAGGTAAAGTTACTCAGTGTGTGTCTTCTTCATTGCTATGTTGCAGGGTACCTTCAGAATCAGTGTATTTTTCTAAAGTTTTCTTGTGCTAGCAATAAGAATCTGTTCCCTAATGTTCAAGACTAAACGAAGTGATGTGCATTTTGTTGTGAAGAGGCTGTGACAAATTCTCTCCTTTCTTCTCCAGGTTCCTACACCAAAGTCAAAACTAAGAGAAGGGGATCCTGCTGGACTAGACAAGCTGGAAATGTTGGCTTGCGATCGAAAAAGCCAGTCTGGTAATAAGAATTAATCCTTAAGAAAGCTCCATAGATCTCTTTGAATCTTATGAATAGTTACTTGAAGAGTTAAGTGGCTCGA
>NW_011130595.1:0-357 GCF_000146605.3 Meleagris gallopavo
GGGAACCTGAGAAGCCTGGGGTTTCCCCGGGCAGTTTCTCTTTTGGTGTGTTTGGGGTCCCAGTGCCCACGCAACACGCAGCTGGCGTTGTTCAGCTTGCAGTATTGTGTTGTTGCAAAGGCTTTGAGGTGAATTCCTGAGAATGGAAATGTGGAGGGGAGAAGTCCAGAAGTGGGCTAGAAAGGAGAGAAGGGCTTCAAAGCTCTTTGTGGTGGTGGAATGCTGTGCCATGGAAGCAGGGCGAAATGAGAGTCCAGAAGGAAGGGATGGCATGCAGAGGGCTGGGCAGGATGGAGAGGTGGGCCCACGGCCAACCGTGATGGAGTTCAACAAGGCCAAGTGCGAGGTCCTGCAGCT
>NW_011130596.1:0-447 GCF_000146605.3 Meleagris gallopavo
AAAGGAAGCGAAGGAAAAGGAAGCGTGAAAAGAAAGGAAAAAAAAGCAAAAAGCCAGGGAAAGCCAAAGAAAATTCATTTCCTAGGAGGAGGAAAGGAGTGTATCGAGCAAGGAATGAAAAGCATGCAAAGAAAGGAATTGCGTAGAAAAGAACCAACACCAACAAAAAACAAACAATGCAAAGCCAAGCAAGAGGAGCAGCAGAGAAAAGGCATCTACAAATGCAAGGGTAGTAGAGAAAAGAATTCAGCAAACTGAAGCAACGCAAGGCAAACCAGTGGACAAAGGAGAAAAGAGAAAGGAAATGCTAAAATGCAAAGGAAAACACCACCGAGAGAAAGGGCCAATCGGAGAGCTTGGCACATCACACCAAAGAGCAGCCAAGGAGGAAAGAAAGAAAACTTGCAGCATCCAGCAATAACACACACAAACTTCCTCCTGCAAAGG
>NW_011130597.1:0-395 GCF_000146605.3 Meleagris gallopavo
TTTTACTCCTACTCTTCTGTTCTCTAATCGTTGTTTGTATATGAGCTGCTTTCATTAGTGTTTCTGTCCTTGCCTGCCTCTACCAGAAGCTGCTGGAACGTGGAGAACTGCTACATCAGAGAAGACAGTGGTGGGTGGGAGAGTGCAAATTCCAAGGGAACTACCATTCAGTGGGTGCATATTTCTCAGGCAGTTTGCAGTTTAAAAAGCTCAGTCATGTTGCATCTGAAGCCATCTTTATGGCTTCAGATGCCATAATGAGTAAAGTTCTCTGACAGACTTGTGAAAATAATTAAAAAATAACATTTAAAAAAGTATTTTAATGGGTTTGCCGTTTCACATTTGCTAGGAAGCATCAAGCAATTATCTGCTTGAGTAAGATCTTTTGAAGGGTC
>NW_011130598.1:0-414 GCF_000146605.3 Meleagris gallopavo
ACACCTGTTACTGTTGTTTGTCTCTCTACAAGGAGCTGCAATTGAAGTGGACACTTCTGGTCTGATTGCAGCCCCCTCCCGCCATGCTCAGATCGGCCAAGTTTGCCAGGCCTGGCTCTTGGTTGGTGAGTTGTGCCCAAGGTCAGAGAGTTGGCTCTTCTCGGCTTTGAGATGTGTTTTCCAGTTGCATGTTGTGTTATTTCTGCTGTGTTGACCTCTTGAGCTGCAGCCCTGTGTGGGGATCCAAGCAGACTAACTCAGAAGGAATGGCTGAGATATAGGTGAGCTCGGCTTGGAAATGCAATCCAAGGGCTGCACAAATGTGGGACAGTTCTGAGCGTAAGGGAAGGCATCTGCTAGGTGAGGGCTTTGCTGGGTGAGCATCACCCTGCTGAAGAGCAGGCAGCTGTTGTC
>NW_011130599.1:0-818 GCF_000146605.3 Meleagris gallopavo
TAAAGCAGGAGTAAAGTATCAATAAACCCAGAGTAAAGTGTGAGATAAACCCAGAGAAAAGGGTGAGTACACACAGAGTAGAGGGCGAGTACACCTAGAATGAAGTGTGTGTCAACACAATGTGAAGTGTGTGTAAACATGGAGTAAAGTCTGGGTAAAACCCTGTGAGAGGTAGATTGTGTTTTTGCAGTGGAAGTTTCCAGTCACAACAAAAGCTGCTGAACAGAGTGAGGTTGAGACTGGGGCATTCCAACCTGGGTACAATTGGCACAGGCACGAGGTAAGGAAATTATATAGGGTAGGGAAGAGTCTGGAACAGGACAGAAGGAGTGCACTGATTTTTGATAACATTGTCCTCCTATTGCCATAAAAGTACAGAACATAACAAAAAACAAAGGGTTGGTATCAGACATGGCATGGAAATGTAAGGTAGCACCAGCGTCAGGAGATTGTGAGCCTGAGATGCTCAACCAAAGAGAGCCAGGAGAAGCTTTGCCTGTGTCGGATCCAGGGTATATAACGGAAAGGATTTCACTGACTAGCTGTCCAATTTCTCCCTTGTCAGTGGGGGATGTGCGCCCATTATTGCACTGATGAATAAAATGCCCTTCACAGAGATCTTGGCCTGATTACCATTTTTTATCCTGAGCGTGTTTCTCTCACTCTCAATTCACATTGAGTTTTCTCTTAATTTCTGTGGGTTTTCCTCACTCACTACTCTCTGTTTTATAAAGTCTACACATCTAGGTTTTTTTACACTTTACTGCAGAATTTACTCACACTTTACTCAGGTTTGTGAACACTTTACTCTAGGTTTT
>NW_011130600.1:0-724 GCF_000146605.3 Meleagris gallopavo
TTTAATGAACAGGCAGGAAAAGAGAAAACATTCTCTTAAACTCTGTCAGCCCCTATTTCTTCCTTACAGCAGTCATATAGAAAACAGAGAGCAGGAGAAATAAAAGGGTTAAGAACAAGGACTAAGCCTGTAACACCAAGCAGGCTAGCTGAAACAAACAAACTCTTTCACACCAAGTTGAATTTGCTTAGTGCAATATCTATAGTTGGGCAATAAATACACAAAAAGCCTTATTATTTTGCCAACGAGCTAAAAATATCCTTCAGGCAAAGTCAGAGCCCCTTCTTTCCAATTTGAGACTCCAGTGCAAAGTGACAGTTTGTTTTTGTGAACCTTAAAAATAAGCTTTCAGAAAGCTGTTGCTGAGTAAGTGCTAAGCCACAGACCTTGCACCATCTTAGTCCGCCACTCAGGGCAAGTATTTCAGGAAGTGCTGGTAAACTGTGCATTCATAATAATGTGACTCCTCAATATTCTTCAGCCCACGTCTTTTTTCAAGTTTCCTTATCCACCCTTCTTGTCTTTACTGTGTCAGTTTTTCTCAGTTTAAGCAATGAACCAACCTGTCACTTATACCTTAGAACAACATAACTGAGGATGACTGTCATACCAGAAATCTGGGAAAACTCAGTAGAATACCACATCGTGTTTTCTATATTCCTGCTCCCTCAGCATTGCAGTACAAGCCTTTCACAGACACACACACACACACACACACACACAA
>NW_011130601.1:0-937 GCF_000146605.3 Meleagris gallopavo
GGTCTGGGGAATGGGAGACTTCCCTTTAGTCAGGAAAGGGGACGGGCGTGAGCGCCTAGGCAGTACTAAAGTCCACAAGTCCATGGGACCTGATGGGGTGCATCCACGTGTGCTGAGGGAGCTGGCGGAGGTCATTGCCGAACCGCTCTCCATCATTTTTGAGAGGTCTTGGATAACAGGGGAGGTCCCTGAAGACTGGAGGATAGCCAACGTCACTCCGGTCTTCAAAAAGGGCAAGAAGGAAGACCCGGGTAATTATAGGCCTGTCAGCCTCACCTCTGTCCCTGCAAAGGTGATGGAACAGCTTGTGCAGGATACCATCTCCAGACAACTGTGAGAAAAGGAGGTTATCAAGAGTAGTCAGCATGGGTTCACCAAGGGGAGGTCGTGCTCGACCAACTTGGTGGCCTTCTATGATGCTGTCACATGCTGGGTGGATGGGGGAAGATGGTAGATGTAATCTACCTTGATTTTAGAAAGGCATTTGATACTGTCTCCCACGACATCCTTATTAACAAAGCTGAGAAAGTGTGGGATAGACGAGTGGACAGTGAGGTGGGTTGAGAACTGGCTGACTGGGTCCGGTCTTGTTCAACATCTTCATCAATGACCTTGATGAGGGGATAGTGGCCACCCTCAGCAAGTTTGCTGATGATACGAAGTTGGGAGGATTGGCTGACACGCCTGAAGGCTGTGCTGCCATTCAGCGAGACCTGGACAGGCTGGAGAGCTGGGCAGTAAGAAGCCGGATGAGGTTCAACAAAAGCAAGTGTAGGGTCTTACACCTAGGGAGGAATAATTGCATGCACCAATACAGGCTGGGGGATGAGCTGCTGGAGAGGAGCTCTGCAGAGAGGGACCTGGGCGTCCGTGGTGGATGACAGGTTGGCCAGTGAGCCAGCAGTGTGCCCTCGTGGCCAAAAAGGCCAATGGCATT
>NW_011130602.1:0-312 GCF_000146605.3 Meleagris gallopavo
GAGATTGTTAAAAGTAATTTTTCTTTGTTTTCTTTTTGTTTTGCGTACACTGCCACTAATATCTTCTCTTTTATTATATATATGAATATATATATAAATATATATTTTATTTTAAATTGAGACTGTTATGGTTAGCTAACCTGCTTCCAGATAGAGGGGGGAGGGGAGATGATCTTGATTTTTTATTTTAAAAAAGAGGAAGGATGTTTCCTAATTTTTTTTCCAAGTATTATTTCTCTCTTTCTCTCTCTCTCTTCTTTTTTCTTAATGGAATCAAGAATTACCTGGGTCGATGAGGGGCTCTGTGAAGTC
>NW_011130603.1:0-441 GCF_000146605.3 Meleagris gallopavo
AGACCTTAGTGTGCAACAGTAATTAAATCAGTGTGAAATAATATCTGTGAACTCAGCACCCAAATTCGTAACTTAGTGCAGGGATGTAAGTTTGAAATATTTTAATTTGATTTCTTGTTGCTGGGGAAAACATTTATGAGCAAGAGTGGAAACTGCCTAAATTGCCTCAGCTGAAGGCAGGCTTTGACAGTTGGTGATGCTAGTGCCATCTGAGCAGGAAGGTTCAGGTGTTGTCCGCTTCTCAGGACCTAGGGGGAGGAAGGTCAAGAGTTTAAAATAATATAAAATATCTGTCAGGAACAAGTAGTCTTTGTTTCCCCATTGCATTCCATTTGTGCTATTACCAAATTTGTTCTTTTTTTTTTTCATTTTTTCTAAGGTACAGTTGTTTCACCTTCTTGTGCTGTATATGTGCAATTCTGCTCATTGGTTGAACGTGAT
>NW_011130604.1:0-383 GCF_000146605.3 Meleagris gallopavo
TTCCAGCCCTCGAGTTCCCCTCCACGACGTACCCGTCCATCCCCAGGCCCCCTTTTCACTCACAGAAGCCTCGTTCTGCTCTTTTCCCCCTCACAACTCCCTCTGTCCATCCTCAGACCCCCTATCCACACCATAGAAGCCCCCCACAGTCCCTCAGTTTCCCCCTTGCAAGCTTTGTCTGCCTCCAGCCCCTGTTTCCACGTGGCAGAAGCCCCGCTCACACCTTTCCCCCATAGATTGCTGACAAGCCCCCTATGCGGCCCTGGAGTCTTGCGGAAGAATGTGGAGATGTCCTAGAGGAGTTTGGGGCATCCAGTTTGTCCCCAGGTGGGTTCATGGCGTGCTTGGATTGGTCCAGAAGGGTCTGGAGATGTCCCAGAGGG
>NW_011130605.1:0-492 GCF_000146605.3 Meleagris gallopavo
AACGTCCTATTTCTGGTTGAAAACGGTATTTCTGGGAGAAAACTGGTATTTCTTGTAGAAAAATGGTATTTGTGGGAGGAAACTGCAGTTCCTGGCAGAAAAAGGCATATTTTTGGGAGAAAGCGGCTATTTGCGGTATAAAATGTCGTATATTTGCGATAAAACTGGCATTTCTTGGAGAAAATATCATATTTTTGGGGAAAAATCTACTATTTCTTGGAAAAGGTGTCATATTTAAGGGAAGAAATCTGGTATTTCTGGAGAAAAATGTCATGTTTGGGGGATAAAAATAGGTATTTCTGGTGAAAAACGTAGAGTCTTTGGTGATAAAACTGGAATTTCTGGGGCAGAATATCATATTTTGTAAGAAAACCCGTATTTCTTAGGAGAAAATGTCATGTTTTGGGGGCAAAAGCTGATATTTCTGGGAGAAAACGTCCTATTTCTGGTTGAAAAATGGTATTTGTGGGAGGAAACTGCAGTTCCTGGCAG
>NW_011130606.1:0-1124 GCF_000146605.3 Meleagris gallopavo
ACGGCAAAGTGTCCGGAGCGGTTCAGCGCGAACGCCGCTTTCTACGCGTGAGAGCGAAGGAGTGCGATTCCGATGCCGACAAGTGCGAATTCAGCCTCCTGCACTACCTGCGAGTGGGGGTTTTTCTCCGCAGTCTTGAAAGAATCACTCCCCACTTTTCTGTCACGTGCTCCCTTAGAGCATTACATCTGTCTCTCCTCGAACTAGAAAATGCCTTATTGGAGAGGGTTTTCCCTTCCACTCTTTCCTCTCTGAATGCAGATGTGTAGCAGTTGATCACCTCACTAGAATGACTTGTGGCTCGAAATAAAGGCAGAGACATAGTATTCAGAGTAGGCGTAGTGCATTCTGCATGTAGCCAAAGGCGAAAGTGCAAACCGCTCCTTTCCGAAGCGCGCACAGGAGCCCGCTCACTCGTCGGAGGAAAGCAGCGGACTGACGTGGCCCGTTCTCGGCAAGCGAGAAACTCGAGACCGCTGCTGACGGTTGAAAGCGGCGTTCGGGGAGAATCGCTATTACTCGGCCATCTACGGCAGTCTCCGGAGCGGTTCAGCGCGAATGCCGCTTTCTGCGTGTGAGAACGAAGGAGTGCGATTCCGATGCCGACAAGTGCGAATTCAGCCTCCTGCACTACCTGCGAGTGGGGGTTTTTTCTCCGCAGTCCTGAAAGGATTTCTCCCCACTTTCTGTCACGCTCTCCCGGAGAGCACTACAGCTGTCGCTCCTCGAACTTCCACATGCCTTATTAGAGAGGGTTTTCCCTTCCACTCTTTTCCTCTCTGAATGCAGATGTGTAGCAATGTCATACCTCACTGGGACGAATTGTGGCTCGAAATAAAGGCAGAGACGTAGTATTCAGAGGTAGGCGTAGTGCATTCTGCATGTAGCCAAGGCGAAGTGCAAACCGCTCCTTTCCAAAGTGCGCACAGGAGCCCGCTCACTCGTCGGAGGAAAGCAGCGGGCTGAAGTGGCCCGTTCTCGGCAAGCGAGAAACACGAGACCGCTGCTGACGTCTGAAAGCGGCGTTCGGGGAGAAACGCGATTTCTCGGCCATCTACGGCAAAGTGTCCGGAGCGGTTCAGCGCGAACGCCGCTTTCTACGCGTGAGAGCGAAGGAGTGCGAT
>NW_011130607.1:0-356 GCF_000146605.3 Meleagris gallopavo
TGCACTTGGTTATTTTCCACATAGAGGACAGGTTACAAACACACCTACAGCACACAGCTCTCCTGCTGTGTCGTGAGGATCAGAGCGAACCCCATGACTGTCTGAACTCTTCAAACCACAGAGGTAAGGTTCCTCAGCACAGCTGGATCCACTCCTAGTCCCAGACGCGTTCAGGAGTTTGTGCCTAAGGGATCTCTTTTTTCTCCTTTTTTCATCTTTTTTTCATTCCTTTTTCATCTTTTTACATTTTTTTAAATCTTATTTATTTTTCTTTCTATTTTTCTTTTTTATTCTATTAAGTTATTTGCTTTAAACCCCCTTAAACCTTCCCTACCCGCCCCATTCTTTCTTTCTCC
>NW_011130608.1:0-555 GCF_000146605.3 Meleagris gallopavo
CAGATACACAAAGCTGAAACTTGATTCCACTTCCCACCTACAGATTCCCACGCAGCAGAGCCACATTCATATTATTTAAAGTGAGCTCCATTTATTCAGAACCTTGCACACAACGCGGCTCCTGGTTCTGTGCTCGTGTGACTCAAATGAAAGCATTTCCTTCCAGCCAGCTTTTGCTGGTGGCGCTTTTTTCTCTTCCACCACCAACGTGGTTTCTCCAACCCTGTGCTGAGACCTGCACTGTGCATCCAAACTGCTGTGCCATCACAGCTCTGCTGACACGCTGGAGTGCCTGGAGATCAGAAAGGGTTGCCTGGCCAACTTCAGCACTTCTGAGGGCCGTAGAGCAGAAATGGGCTGGGTGTGCATGGGAGCAGCCACACCGTATTTGAAAGGGACAGCAAGAAGAGCAAACAATTTCTGATCTTAGGAGCTTTGTTGTTTAGTCGAGTGAAATGTGACTGAAGCAAATGTCTCCAGACACATTCTTTCTCTCATAATGGGGCAGCGTAATATTTTGGTGACAAGGCGTGTTTTCAAGTCTGTGAGCCAGAG
>NW_011130609.1:0-336 GCF_000146605.3 Meleagris gallopavo
CTGCTACTGGATGAGGTAAATGAAGTGACAGAGCACAGAATATTCTATAGCATAACATTTGCCACAGATTACTGTCCCTGAAATTCCAGTCTTTAGGATGCCACTTGAGCATAATGTCCAGTCTACATCCTCTTGCACTATTTTTATTTTATTTTATTTTTTTCCCCATAATCCTAAGAAATAAATAGATGTGATCAGCGCCCAGGAAAACCAAATGACAACAAAATCTGTATCACTGTGAAAACATTCACATGTATTGCATGAACAGAAAGGGACCAAGATTTGGCCAAAACAACCTATCTAAATAGGAATATATGATTTGTTGGGAATCTAGGA
>NW_011130610.1:0-359 GCF_000146605.3 Meleagris gallopavo
GTTGCTCTTTATGTGAGAGAGCAGCTAGAATGTATTGAAATTCACTTGGGGGAGAGTGATGTAGCAGTGGAGAGCTTATGGGTGAGAATCAAGGGGCAGGCTGGTAAGGGTGACAGTGCTGTGGGGGTGTACTACAGGCCCCCTGATCAGGATGAGGAGGCTGATGAGGCCTTCCAAAAGCAACTGGATGTAGCGTCACGTTCCCAGTCACTGGTGCTTATGAGGGACTTCAATTTATCCAGATATTTGCTGGACGACCAACATAGCCAAGGCACGCACGGTCCAGACGGTTCTTGCAGTGTGTTGAAGACAACTTTCTGATGCAGGTGGTGGAGGAACCGACGCGGGGAGGGTGTTAC
>NW_011130611.1:0-526 GCF_000146605.3 Meleagris gallopavo
TTGTGTTATATCGTGCTCCTAACTGGTGTGCTAAAGAAGAAATGCCAATACAAAAAAAATAATCCTCAGTGAAGCAGCAGGTGAGGGTATCTGCATTGTGCTTGCTAGAAGAAGCCTACACGTGTTTTGTTAGTGCTGTTGTGAGTGCCAGTTTATGGTGGTGGAAATAACGTAGTGATTCTACATCCTGCCACGGGACCAGAAGAGGGAGAAAGCAGCATGGGTAGGGATAGGAACACCAACACCCTTGTCAATAACACGGAGACTTTTTTTTTTTCGGAACTTATTTTTATTTTCTCTCCAAAGAGCAGGCTGGGAGGCAGATGTTGGCCTCCCAGCCTACCGGAGGCGTGCTTTGATGGCAGTGGGATGACGGCCTAGCGCCGCCGTCGGGGCCGCCTCTTGCGGGGTGGGGGTGAATCCTGGGGGCTGCTGCAGGTCTTCCTCTTTGGGGCGCGCCGGGGCCTCCCACACGAGCGGTCTCTGCTCTGGATGGAAGGCCCGCTGCTGCTGCCTGCCCTGGCTC
>NW_011130612.1:0-638 GCF_000146605.3 Meleagris gallopavo
GGCGTGTCAGCCAATCCTCCCAACTTCGTATCATCAGCAAACTTGCTGAGGGTGGCCACTATCCCCTCATCAAGGTCATTGATGAAGATGTTGAACAAGACCGGACCCAGCACAGACCCCTGGGGGACACCACTGGTTACAGGTCTCCAGCCAGACTCTGCACCACCAACGACGACCCTCTGCGCTCTCCCAGTCAGCCAGTTCTCAACCCACCTCACTGTCCACTCGTCTATCCCACACTTCCTCAGCTTTGTTATAAGGATGTCGTGGGAGACAGTATCAAACGCCTTTCTAAAATCAAGGTAGATTACATCTACCGCTCTTCCCCCATCCACCCAGCATGTGACAGCATCATAGAAGGCCACCAAGTTGGTCGAGCACGACCTCCCCTTGGTGAACCCATGCTGACTACTCCTGATAACCTCCTTTCTCCCAGTTCGTCTGGAGATGGTATCCAGCACAAGCTGTTCCATCACCTTTCCAGGGACGGAGGTGAGGCTGACAGGCCTATAATTTACCCCGGATCTTCCTTCTTGCCCCTTTTTTGAAGACCCGGAGTGAACATTGGCTATCCTCCAGTCTTCAGGGCCTCCCCTGTTGTCCAAGACCTCTCAAAAATGATGGACGAGCGGTTCGGC
>NW_011130613.1:0-340 GCF_000146605.3 Meleagris gallopavo
CAACCTGGCCTTGAACACCTCCAGGGACGGGGCATCCACAGCCTCTCTGGGCAGCTGTTCCAGTACCTCACCACTCTCTCTCTAAAGAATTTCCCCCTGACATCCAACCTCCCCTTCCTTAACTTTAAACCATTTCCCCTTGTCCTGCAGTTATCTACCCTTTCAAAGAGTTGACTCTTCTCCTGTTTGTAGGCTCCCTTTAGGTACTGAAAGGCTGCAATGAGGTCACCCCACAGCCCTTGTTTTTTCCAGGCTGAACAAGCCCAGCCTCCCTCAGTCTGTCTTCATAGGGGAGGTGCTCCAGTCCCCTGATCATCTTCATGGCCCTCCTCTGGACCCT
>NW_011130614.1:0-391 GCF_000146605.3 Meleagris gallopavo
TAGCATCACATTAGATAGGAAGAAGATAAGACAAACAAAAGGTTAGTCAAAACAAAAATGATTAAAGTACAATGATTAAAATGAAAAACTAACCTACAAATTATGGAAGTAGTCAGGTTAGCCAAAAAAAAAAGTAGTTGAATATTATGTTGACAAGAGCAGTCATGGACTTACATTACTCAGAATATACTGAGAAACACTTGATTTTTTTACTCTCTCCCACTTCTCTTTGTTTCTGATTCAGAAGACAAGAATATTATGTCATAATTTGCTCAACAGTCTACTGAGTGTGAGAGTGAGAGAACAGTTTTAAATGAACTGGCTTCCCATTATGGCATTCACAATTTTTTAATGTAAAAATTTTTATTTTAATATCACAATCATATTTGCC
>NW_011130615.1:0-418 GCF_000146605.3 Meleagris gallopavo
GTAAACCGTTGACATTCTTGGTGGAGAATGCGGGCAACAGTTGCTTTTTAGCTTTTTGAACAAATCTCTCTCTCCGCTCTCAGACAGCTTCATTGGGAAAGTTTATCTGTTTCACCAGTACTGTCTGAAAGCGTGACCTTGAAAAGTCCAGGCGGACGGCCAATTCTCTAGGATATTTGTAAACTTTGAGCCTTGCTATCTTGTTTCTGTAAAAGAAAAAAAAGAGAAAAAATGCTTTCTCTACTGAAACTGCCTTTTAAGGGGCTGCATGCCACTGTCTCTTCTTTTTTAATGCTAAAAACATACTGGGCCTTAATTAAGTTCACCACTTTGCTCTATGGAGCAATAGGTATATATAGCCAATTGAAAACATGGATGGAAATAACTATGTGGCATCTGCATATTATGTGGCATAGCA
>NW_011130616.1:0-408 GCF_000146605.3 Meleagris gallopavo
TAGTTCTGTGCCTTTCTTTCACCTTCCTCTCTGCTGTGTTGTCGTGCTTGTCATGGTGTTAATAGGTCTTTGTATTCTTCCTTGTCTGCCTTTCAGGGTGCAGTTCTGTACTAGGTGTGATATAATTTAGCTATCTAGCTGTTGTTTCAAGGTTAATTTTCAGTGAGGCCACATTTTTACTGCCTTTATTTTTTATTTTTTTATTTTTTATTTTTCTTGGGATCTATCAGTTATGCTTGTATAATGGTTTGCATGACTGGAGTATCATTTAATAATTTTTTGTATATTATTAATCTCATTGAACAGATAGTTGAGTCATCTAATAGCTCAGTGACCACTAGACCTGACATAAAATAAAGAGGAATGTGCCTGGAAGATGTGTGTGGAGAGGGAAGAGAGGGTGAAGTC
>NW_011130617.1:0-682 GCF_000146605.3 Meleagris gallopavo
TCTTGCTGTCCCCCTTCACTGTGAAGAGGACCAAGACCTTCTGGCTCAGAAGGGTGTCCATGTGCAAGGCTTAAAACTTTGTGCTTCTTCCTTCTCTGCTTGGTAAAACTCAGTGTTGGGCTCATTAGGAGTCTGAGTTGTGGTTTCTTGGACAGTCCTCAGCTAAAGGCTGGAGTGCCTGTATCAGCTGTGCTGGTGCAACCTAAATGCAACCTAAATCTTCCCTGCCTCAACTTCAAACCATTTCCCCTGGTCCTGCTGTTATCTGCCCTTTCCAAGAGTTGACTCCCCTCCTGTTTGTGGCTCCCTTTAGGTCCTGAAAGGCTGCAATGAGCTCACCCCGCCAGCCTTCTCTTTCCAGGCTGAACAAGCCCAGCTCCCTCAGCCTGCCTTCGTAGGAGAGGTGCTGCAGCCCCCTGATCATCTTTGTGGCTCCTCTGGACCCTCTCCAACAGCTCCCTGTCTTTCTTGTGCTGGGGGCTCCAGCCCTGGACGCAGTGCTGCAGATGGGGCCTCACAAGAGCAGAGCAGAGGGGGACGATCACCTCCCTGTCCCTGCTGGCCACCCTCTGCTGATGGAGCCCAGGATCCCATTTGCTTTCCCAGCTGCAGGAGCGCACTGCTGGCTCACGTTCAGCTTTTCATCCATCGAGAGCCCCAGGTCCTTCTCTGCAGGGCTGCT
>NW_011130618.1:0-492 GCF_000146605.3 Meleagris gallopavo
GCCAGAAGGGCAACAGCATCTGGCAGAGAACTGGGCACATCTTGAAGGACTGAAGAGATCTTCGTGTCTAATAACGTTCACACCTTACCAAGGAACAGGACACGTTCAACTCGGGAACTCAGGCAGCGCAAAACGCCTACAGAATGTGATGGTGGAGGCGCCAATCCTAGAAAGAAAGAAGAAAGCTTCACATACTGCACTGAACAACATCACGGAAAAAAGAATACTAGTGAATCGAGAAACCCCAAGTCATGGACAGCACTCAGCACAAGCCTATTTGGGAGCCTACCTCTTCTTTGGGCATCACACGTGGTCAGAAGGGTGCATTTGGATCCAGGAAACTCCAACGAAGCGCCAACGGGCAACAGGGAAGAAAGAGAAGAAGAACAGATCAAAAGGGAAGAAAAATGCTGTTGAATCCAAACAGAAAAGAAGACAACATTGGGACATGGCTCTGACATACCTTCAGCACTGTAGAGACCTGAAAATGGG
>NW_011130619.1:0-552 GCF_000146605.3 Meleagris gallopavo
TTTAGGAGAGCCAACTTCGATCTCTTCCGGGACCTACTTGGAGCCATCCCGTGGGCTCGGGTGTTAGAAGGTAAGGGGGCCTCTGAGAGCTGGTCAGCATTTAAACAGCTCTTCTTCCAAGCTCAGGATCGGTGCGTCCCTATGAACAAGAAATCGGGAAAAGGTGGCAGGAGACCTTTGTGGATGAGCAAGGAGCTCATGCGCAAGCTCAAAGGAAAGAAGAAGGTCCATGAAATGTGGAAAAAGGGTCTGACCACTTGGGAAGAATATAGGAATGTAGTCAGGGCCTGCAGGGATGCAACGAGGAAGGCTAAAGCCCGTCTGGAATTGAATCTGGCTACAGTGATAAAGGATAATAAAAAAGGCTTCTTCAAGTATGTTAATAGCAAAAGGAAAACTAGGGAGAATGTGGGCCCCTTACTAAGTAAGGGGGGGGTCCTCGTAACGGGGGATGCTGAGAAGGCAGAGATACTGAATGCCTTCTTTACTTCCGTCTTCAGTGAAAAGCCTCTCCCGCAGGAATCCCACAGCCTGGAGGTTAGGGAGAGGGTC
>NW_011130620.1:0-304 GCF_000146605.3 Meleagris gallopavo
GGAGGGGATTTGGGGACTCCATGTTGGGTGGTGATGGAGGGGAACTGGGAGTGAAGGAGGAGGGCTGAAGCAGATCCAAGTGAGGGGCAATTGGCTGCGATAAGGGAGGGGGTAACAGGAGAGTGACCTGGAGACATGGTGTGCACGGAGGGGGAACAGAGGGTGAAGGGTTTGGCAGGAAGTGGAAGGATGAATTGGGAGCGAGCAGAGGGAGGGTATTGGGGCTGCTTGGCAGCATGGGGAGCTCTGTTCCTTTTAGGGGTTTTTGGGAGGGTAGGGCCAGGCACAGAGGAGATGGAGAGAT
>NW_011130621.1:0-350 GCF_000146605.3 Meleagris gallopavo
TCCTATTTGCATACAGGTGCTTTAATACAATACTGACAGCTTTTCAGCCCAGAGGTCTGGCATAGGTTTCACGTCTTGTGAAAACAAGCATCTTGGTAATTCTAGTAAGAGCACCACAGGAGAGATTTGGGAAGGGAGACACACGATCCTTGCCCAAAAGGAAGATGGCAGGAGTATCACCGCCCATCAGTCTGAACTATATCGGCGTCCGTTGGTTCTGATGGCATGATACCCTTTCTCCACAAAAAAAGCAACACAAAAATCAGCTTGGACTCTCCTTACCATCATCCTCTTCAGGTACATATCCAGCCTTATTCCTTATCACAGAAGGATGTTGAAGGCAGCTTGAG
>NW_011130622.1:0-512 GCF_000146605.3 Meleagris gallopavo
GTTTGCATTTGTCTCTTCTAAAGTGTATTGCGACTAAAAACCAGTCCCACGTCCCAGCTGGTTTTCAGGGTACCACATTTCCTTTGAAATGCTCTTTGAAATGAAATTTCCTTCCTCTTGCTCCAGGAGAAACTGAACGCTCACTTTAGAAGGAAAACAGAGAACAGGCGTCTGCTGCCAAGCTCCCTGGAAATGCCGGTTCTCTCTCCCACCCTCTCCAGGCATTCGGCTGGCCATCTCTAAGAGGGCACGCGTGTTCCGGGGCTGTCTGCTGCCTGAAGAGCATCCAGCCAAACGAACGTGGAACCCAAGGCCAAGCACCAGACCCGGGCTGAGTAAAGGCAGCAAAACCCGCCCCATGGTCGTCACGGAGCTCGAGGGCCAGCCTGGTGCCCAAAGGGAGCAAGCGAGCGCTGCAGCCAGCAAGCTGCCGATGGGCCAAATGCCTGAAGTTTAGGGCTAAGGAGTTCAGGCCAGCACAGGGGAGGACCGCAGAAGATGGCAGACTCGGC
>NW_011130623.1:0-610 GCF_000146605.3 Meleagris gallopavo
TTGTTTCCTCTCCTCTCTCCTCAGTGGATGTGTAGGTGCAGATACAGCTATTGCTAAAGATGACTCTCACATTGATTCCATAACTATCAGTTCAGGCCCTCAAGCAAGTAAAGCTAAAAAAAGCCATTTTCCACTTACACTAAGAACTTATTACTCTGTCCCAAACACACATAAACAGATTTTAAAATACATAATTGCAAGTTTTGCTACACCAACAAGGACATTAAAAAAAATTATATGGAAGCATGAATTAAGTCTAACATTTTCAAAGAGTAGTAATCCATTTAAGGCATGGCCAGCACTATAAAAACACAGATATTTTTAGGAAGAAAAAAGTTTCCCGTGTGGGTTTGATGGCACTAAGTCTGCAGCTTTAATGAGAGGTGACAGTAACTGCTAGTTTAATTTCAGCATTGATTGAGACAGATTCCTGCCAGTATTCCCTGTGGATTCTGAAGGAGGAAGTGTGCCAGCAAAAAACTCTGTACAGCATGAAGTGCAGCGAGTGGAAAAGCAGGACCCTAATATGAAGCACAAACTTTTGCTCAGTTTTTCCCACTGTAATCTTATTTTCTCATCAGCATATTTTACATGCTGCTCTTGTTCGGTG
>NW_011130624.1:0-625 GCF_000146605.3 Meleagris gallopavo
GGCTTGTAACTGTCTCCTGTTGAACCTGACACTGCGGGAGGTTGAATGTGATCTGCTTCCCTTTTTGTTTAGGAAGAGTGCATTTTTGCTTAGTAAAAGGCAATTGGCAAAGACCTTTGGGCTACCGGTGAGCACAAATGGGCCGAAATGAGGACTAAGAAACCAGCCTCATCAACAAGGCAACGTGCGATGCAAATTTCTTTACAAAACTGCTTCTCGTGTGTTTGTTGATTTATACTGTTCCTGAAAGTGTTCTGAAACACTGTGACAAAGCAATCATGGATTTTTACCTCCAAGAAACTGAACTGGTGGGTTCCAAGGACAGAAGTTGCAGATGCTGAGTAGTCGGACCACGTTTTCTTTAGGGATGGGAATGGTGAGATATTGCATCATTCTCTTGCGAAGCAGCTTTTGATCAGTTCAAACTGTGACTCAGTCCTGCGTAGCTTGCTTGAATCAGTTCCGTCTGTAGCCAGCTATACGGGAAGCTCTATGAAAAAGGGTAAAGAATACTTGGGGAAATATTGTCATAATTTGTTTCTACTAGTCTCAAAAGCATACTGACTTAACAAGAAGTTTGCAAAATCCTGTAGGGTACATCTTTTTGTACTCGTTTTAGATTTCA
>NW_011130625.1:0-712 GCF_000146605.3 Meleagris gallopavo
CCCTCAGTCCCAGCGGTCGTCACTTTTGTCCCTTACCCCCTTCATACCTAGTTTAAACACCTGTCAATAAGTCCCGCCAGTTCCTCAGCTAGAACCCTCTTTCCCCGTGAAGACAGGCTGCATCCATCTGCAGCCATCATGCCAGGTACCGAGTAAATTGCCCCATGATCAAAAAAACCAAAACTCCTGCGTTTGCACCAACTCCTAAGCCATTTGTTCAAGAGATGGGTTTTTAGGCTCATCCCACTATCGTTTCCTGCCACTGAAGGTACAGATGTAATAACCACCTGCACACCTGTTCCTTCAACTACCCGCCCCAGTTGCCTGAAGTCATCTTTGATAGCCTTCAGGCTTATCTTACCGACTTCTTCACCGCCAGCCTGTACTATCAATAGTGGATAGTAGTCAGAAGGGCAGATCAGTCTGGGAATTCTCCTAGCAACGTCTTTGACTCGAGCCCGAGGGAGGCAGCACACCTCTCTGCGGGTAGGGTCGGGCCGGCATATAGGGCCTTCAGTTCCTTGCAGCAGGGAGTCGCCTATGACAACCACCCTTCTATCCTTTCGGGTGTAGGAAGTCTTGAGGCGCGGGGTTGACCGCTTCCCCCGAGGCACCCTCACAGGTGGGCCTCCCTTCCACACCTGCACACACCCTCTCCCTCGGGTTCCAGGGCCTCAAATCTATTCCACAGAGGGCACCTGGGGAACCGAGC
>NW_011130626.1:0-635 GCF_000146605.3 Meleagris gallopavo
TTCTCGGCAAGCGAGAAACACGAGACCGCTGCTGACGGCTGAAGGCGGCATTTGGGGAGAAACACAATTTCTCGGCCAGCTACGGCAAAGTCTCCGGAGCGGTTCAGCGCGAATGCCGCTTTCTACGCGTGAGAGCGAAGGAGTGCGATTCCGATGCCAAGTGCGAATTCAGCCTCCTGCACTACCTGCGAGTGGGGGGTTTTTTCTGCGCTGTCCTGAAGGATCTCTCCCCACTTTCTGAAACGCTCTCCCTGAGAGCACTACAGCTGTCGCTCCTCGAACTTGCAATGCCTTATTAGAGCTGGTTTCCCTTCCACTCTTTCCTCTCTGTAATGCAGATGTGTAGCAGTGGAACCTCACTAGCATGAATTGTGGCTCGAATAAGGCAGAGACATAGTATTCAGAGGTAGGCGTAGTGCATTCTGCATGTAGCCAAGGCGAAGTGCAAACCGCTCCTTTCCGATGTGCGCACAGGAGCCCGCTCACTCGTCGGAGAAAGACAGCCGGCTGAAGTGGCCCGTTCTCGGCAAGCGAGAAACACGAGACCGCTGCTGACGGCTGAAAGCGGCGTTCGGGGAGGAAGCGCGATTCTCGCCAGCTACGGCAAAGTCTCCGGAGCGGTTCAGCGCGAATCC
>NW_011130627.1:0-718 GCF_000146605.3 Meleagris gallopavo
CCCATGGCTGTCTGAACTCTTCCAGCCACAGAGGTAAGGTTCCTCAGCACAGCTGGATCCACTCTTAGTCCCAGATGCAATTACTAAGATGCAATTATTTTCTTCTGATTTCTGTTCTATTTCAGCTCAGCGTAGTTTACTCAGCCAGGCTGGTTGTACGTGTGAGCGGACGGACGCTTCGAAGGAGCTGGACGCTCTGCACTCTGACCGATGGCCCAGGAAACCTTACTGCCATAATCAAAGCTATGGTAATGTACATCAACAAAAGCAGAATCAACAAAGGAAGTGTTCTGTTCCAAACTTTGGCTTACGCCATATCTGCGAATATCCTGTACAGTGCTTTTGTAGCTGTGTTACCGAGACCAGCAGAAGTCTTTTTTCTACCTAAACTCATAAATGAACTTAATTTGATTACACACTGGAGGAGGAATTTGTGGTTTTTTTATTAGAAATACATAGAGTTTGTATAATAGCTACCATCACTGACATAGCGGAATAAATAGTTGCAGGTTGATCCTGTGTTGCTTTTTACTCTACGTGTCCAGTATGTTTTTCAAATGAATATTGGCGTCTGATAGAATCCAGTAATGTCTATTCCTTCTGTTTCCTTTCTTTATTCAGACACTTCATCACTCTCAATCTGTCAGGCTTCCCCTGACCTCATTTCTCATCTTCGCCTCAGCGAGCAGCTTTCTACCTCAGAGTCCTGTTCAAGTAT
>NW_011130628.1:0-478 GCF_000146605.3 Meleagris gallopavo
GCCAACACCCCGGCATCTGGGACGGTGGGCTCCGTATCAGAGCAGAGCTCTAAGGCTCAGGCAGCGCGTGGGCTACAGCTGAGCTCCGGGAGGCCTGCTGTCAAAGAGCCCTGCCCAAGAGGTGGCAAGGAGAGCCGTCCCTCTAAGGACCTCCAAAGCTCACCTCATCTCCTGCCCCCCATCCGGTGTGGCTCTGGGCGAGGTGCTCCTGGCATGCCAGAAGACCTTCAGAAGTCCCTGGATTGCACCTCTTCCACACCCACGTGGGAAACCCAAACAGAGCAGAAGCTGGGGAGCACCTCCGGCTCCTTCCCCTCCACGGGCCTGCAGTCTGCCCGTTCCTCCAGCATGTCCCAATTGCCCTGCCCAGACAGGAGCTCGGCGCCCAGGGGCGCGTGTCAAGGCTGTGCTGCCCAGGCCTGAGGAGCTCAGGGCACCTCCTCCCAGCCCAGAATCTAGAGGTCTCTGCTAACCTCAG
>NW_011130629.1:0-919 GCF_000146605.3 Meleagris gallopavo
TTAAGAGAACATGCTGTGGTGGAAATGCTACATAGCCCCGATTTCATTCCTGACGAGCCAGACCAAGAGCATGATCCCGAGAGAGTCAGGTGTACACCAAACATGTGGCGTACATTCACAAAGACCGCACCAGAAAGGTACGCCAGCACATTTGCAGCAATGTATGGCAGAGGGGAAAGAAGACCCCTTATAAGTGAATTGGTTAATAAACTTCAAGACTTTGAGTTACATTTAAGCCCTCTGCGAGCTTGTGTTTCAGCCATTACAAAAGTAGCTGAAAAGCTGGACAGAATGGAGAACAAACAAGAAGATATAATAGACAAACTATCAACCGTGCCTGAAGCTGATAAATCCGTGGTGGTAAAGGATACATCAAATGGGGACCAGAATTCCCAAAACAGCCTATTGGAGGGGCTGATCAAACTTGATTTCCTCCCAGCCGGTGGCATCTAAATGTCTCAGCTATCAAAAGAAGACGTTCTCCTGCTCGAGCAAGTGACAACAGTAAAGACCACATCACGTTTTGCCTTGTGGCATTACCTACGTGACCATGGAGAAGATATGAAGGAGTGGCATAAACAACCTACTCCTGTACTTCAAGCACGGGTAAGAGAGTTACAAGACAAATCAACCACCAAGGTGAACTTCTCTAAAAAGGTGATTGCTCCAGTTGCTGCAGACAGTGAAGGTAACAAATAGAGGGGCCCTGCCCCCAGCCAGGGGGGGAAAGGGATAATAGAGTTTATTGGACTGTGTGGATTAGATGGCCTGGCACATCAGAATCACGAAAATATAAGGCCCTGGTGGATACTGGTGCACAGTGCACTCTAATGCCCTCGAGTCACCAAGGGACAAAATCAATTTATATTCATGGGGTGACTGGAGGTTCCCAAGAGCTGACTATGTTGGAGGCCGAAAT
>NW_011130630.1:0-840 GCF_000146605.3 Meleagris gallopavo
AAAGAGGTGAGAGATTCTTTCTTTCTTGCAGGGTTCTGATCTGTGCCTTTCTGTGGGGCTCCTAAGCTGGTTTACAGTAGCTGTGTCTGCTCTGCCCCTCCTCGTGCTGCCTTCCAGTTGTTCTCTGAGGGGAGCGAAGGGGTTATCAGCCTTTTTCTGAAGCGGTCATGGAGGGACTGATGCTCGTTCCTTTCTTTTGCTCCCATCTGTTTCTGGAACGCTTCCGTCAGCCCCAAGGTAACGCTGGTCGGCTGGCTGAGCATTGCAACTCTGGAAATGCCCGGAGCAAGTGCCCTTTTTCACAGAATCAAGGGATTCTGTGTTCTCCAGGTTTCCTTTGCTGCTCTTGTTCAGCTCAGTGCCTTCCCGTGAAGTCTCTGTTCCCTCTTTCATGGTTCTGGTTGCGGAATCTCCACCCTGGGACTCCAAACTGGGTTTGTCTGCTACCACGTTGTCCCAGCCCGTTTTATGACACGTCCCCTGTGCGTCCCCCTCCGTGTTCCCTCTGTGTCCTCGCGTCCCGCTCGTGTCTTTGTGTCCTCCCTGCGTCCTCTGCCCACGTCCCCTCTGTGTCCCCTGTGCCACGTATTCATTCCACCCCTGCTGTGTTTTGTTGTTTAAGGGCACGTGTTTAAATTATGTTCCGCGTCTCTTTGGTTCTGGTTCTGTTTTGCAGACAGATGGAAGGCTTTCTGGGGCTGCTCTGGTTAGTGCTTTAAGCTCTGTGCAATCTGTGGAGCAGACAGTGGAACACCATGAAGCCCTCGTTCGTGCGTCGCTGGTATGCAGGTGGGTTTTGTGATGGCTGTGGGACGGCTCACTTAGAGATGGAATGGGGGC
>NW_011130631.1:0-490 GCF_000146605.3 Meleagris gallopavo
TAACACTTGCTCAAACAAATGTGGTGATTCTGCAAATCCCTGAGGGAGAACCGTCCAGCGATACTGCTGTTTTCGCCCACTCTCAGGATCTTCCCACTCAAAGGCAAAAATCTCTCTGCTCTCTGGATCTGAGGGACAAGACCAAAAGGTGTCGTGCAGATCTGTAATGCTAAACCATCTATCTTCATTTGGGATTTTACTCATCAATGTATATGGGTTTGGAACGACTGGCTGTCGTTTTTGCACTATTTCATTAATCTTTCTCAAGTCCTGAACCAATCGATAGGAGCCATCAGGCTTCTTTACTGGCAGGATAGGGGAATTGAAGGGTGACATACATGGTTCCAACAACCCCTCTCTCAATAACCCTTGTATCACGGGTTTAAGGCCAGTACCACCTTCCAAAGGTACTGGATATTGTTTCTGTCTTATAGTCTCATATTTTTCCTGGCAGTCTTTATTTTTAAAGGGTTATCTTCCGTCCTCCTCT
>NW_011130632.1:0-1186 GCF_000146605.3 Meleagris gallopavo
TTTTGCAAAGGTAGAACTCGGACGGCATCTCTTACTGGTGACAAAGTTGCAGTAAAGATCATGGACAAATTTGCTTTAGGGGTAAGGCAACAGATCTTTAAATATGATAACATCTTCTGCTGGAGTTGTGGAGTTCTCAAGGACACAGGGAGGTGGTGTATAGAAATGCAGCCTCCTGGTCCCATTGCCTTTTGAAGGATGCTGTAGGATTGGAAAAAGTTCAACAGAGCACCACAGATCTTGTTCCTTGTTGTTCAGAGGGCAATACTCTCTGGCTGTAAAATGGAGGAAGTTCAACATGATTACAGCAATTTAACAAAATGCTAATGCAAATACTACATGTTTTACATTGCAGCTTTTGCTGATCTGTGTTGTAGAATTCCTGTGGGAGTAATGTCGGCCTCTGCTGAGTTGATGTGGAACTGTGTACTGTCACAGATATGCTTTGACTTCTTTGTTCCACAATAGTCAGATGTGGTACCTGGTCTGTCAGATTAGTTAGCAATTTCATAGCTTGCTTTTCTGGTCTCTGAAGGATGAGTCACCTCGTGTTAAAACAGAAATGGATGCCATGAAGAACTGAAGTCATCAAGATGTTTGTCAATCATCTCACGTAATAGAGACATCAGAGAAAATACTCATGGTCTTAGAGGTCAGAAATAGTGTTTCTGCCAGGCTTAAGGTTACTGTTTTTATCTTTAGTCAGTAGACAAGAATAGCAAAAATAGAAGCTGAAGTGAAATGATTCTTAAATATGTCAATGGTGAATGGGTTCAAGATTCATTAGGTTTGAAAATTAAGTAGAAAGGTTACATATTCTGTCTTTTTGTAAAAGCCACTAATCAGCATTCACAGTAAGTGAACTGGTTTTAATTCCTAACTTATACTTCAGGTTTTTAAAGCAGCATCTGCAAGGTCTGCGGGACACCAGAGCCCCCAGGTTGTTGTCATCTCCTGAGTGATTTGTGCCACCCACGACATTGAGTGCAATGCTTCAGGTGCACAATTGGAGGCAAGGGTCAGATGTCTTTGCTTGTGTGGTCTGCCACAGTGATGGCCCATGGCAGAACTGGAGCACTCGTGTGTGCTGCTCTGATGGAGCACAGGGAATGGAAGAGCATCCTGTCCATGCTGTGCTGTGCTTTCTGTGCTCTCATTGTTCCTTATCCTTCTCTGATACATTGTA
>NW_011130633.1:0-517 GCF_000146605.3 Meleagris gallopavo
GAAGGCCGCCTTTGCTTGCCTGGGACAGGAGGGGACGGGAAGACACCAATCAACTGCCGGTTTCCACTTGATTCCATTTCCATCTGTCGACTTGGGCTTTTGCCCATCTTACTCTTGAACGTTAGCAAGTGGAGTAAGTCATCAATAAAATCAACTCAACACCTATATGTATGCTTTCTTGTTACTCCTGTTTCCTCACCGCTGCACGCAGGAATGCGCCAGCGCTTCCTGAAGCCTTTCAAACATCGGTGCGTTGGGAACCGCTGATGCTCGCTTGATCAGCCATTTGCATTAGTGATGTCTGCCACGAGTTGAAGTAAAGAATAAACAAAGCAAATAGCAAAGGGAGGCCGGCCGTGGGCAGTGCAGCCCTTCCAGCGCCGACAGGTAGATTTTAGGGAGATGCCCGGGGCTTACGGGACAACGGTTCAAACGTTGGTCCGACCAGTTTATCACAGATCTTAGTCAGGGAGGTGGGGAAGGGGAGGACGGACACTATTATGAATTAGGGAAAGGG
>NW_011130634.1:0-577 GCF_000146605.3 Meleagris gallopavo
CGTTTTTGCACTATTTCATTAATCTTTCTCAAGTCCTGAACCAATCGATAGGAGCCATCAGGCTTCTTTACTGGCAGGATAGGGGAATTGAAGGGTGACATACATGGTTCCAACAACCCCTCTCTCAATAACCCTTGTATCACGGGTTTAAGGCCAGTACCACCTTCCAAAGGTACTGGATATTGTTTCTGTCTTATAGTCTCATATTTTTCCTGCAGCTTTTATTTTTAAAGGGGTTATCTTCCGTCCTCCTCTGTTCCCCTCCCTTGCCCAGACCATGGGATCTATATCCTTCTCATCTGTCTCAGGTAACACATTCATCGATACTGTAATTCCCTCCTGACAAGTTGTGATTTGTATTCCCAATTCCATCATAAGGTCTCTCCCCAGCAAATTAGTCCCCGCATCAGGTACATACAGTAATTGTCCTGTTATTGTCTTACTCCCTAAACTCAACTTAGTGTTTTCAAAACGTGGTACTGTCATCCCCTTTCCCTCTACCCCTGTTATTCTTAGAGTCTCATCGGTTAATTTGAGTCCTGACACTTTATGAGCCAGCGATGACCGAGCTGCCCCA
>NW_011130635.1:0-555 GCF_000146605.3 Meleagris gallopavo
ACAAATGTTGGTTCTCCTCTCAGCAGAGCTGTTGGACAGACCTGTTGGCTCTAGAAATTAAACATGGCAGTGAGATGAGGCCAATGATGTAAGAGTAAGAGATGCTTTGGGATGCTTTTATGGCTGCACAGTGCCTCAGGAAGCAGTGACACCTGCCAGCTAAATAAAAGCTGTCCCTTAGATGCTGTGCTGTACAGCTGTGGAGCCACAGTGCTCCACAACAGCTATAATGTGTCCTGATTAAAAAAAAAAACAACAAAAAAGAACAAGGTGCCTGCATCAGATGTCCGTGGCTGAGAGGCTCTTCCAGAAGAAGAAGAAGAAGGCAGCAGAACCTTATGCTCACACTGCAGTACAGATGCTACAGGAGCAGAAACAAACCGGGAAGCTCTGGGTTCCTCCCGGGAAAGGCAAAAACTGCACAGAGATGCACCAGCTGTGTTTGGCAGTGCCCTCCCACCCTCACATTTCCTGCTCCCCCTCCTCGTCCGATCCCACAGCTGAGCCAGGAGCTGCCCAGTGCCGCAGAGCACCGTGCAAAGCTGTGCTGGGACC
>NW_011130636.1:0-798 GCF_000146605.3 Meleagris gallopavo
TTTTGATCGTCTCGCAGCTGTTTCCGTCATTGCAGTAAAATATGATGAGGTTGCCGGTCGCTCTTGGCAAAGGCCGCCCAGCCCGTGTGAGATGGTTGAACATTTGTTTCTGGGACAC
The DNA here is from genome assembly GCF_000146605.3 of Meleagris gallopavo. NCBI lineage: Eukaryota > Metazoa > Chordata > Aves > Galliformes > Phasianidae > Meleagris > Meleagris gallopavo. The sequence goes on from NW_011130636.1 coordinate 119, forward strand.
CCGCATGGGGCCCTGTCAGGGGGTGTCCGTGGGGCGGCCTTTCTGGTCTTAGTGACTGGGAGTACGTTGGCTCCATCCACCACCCTGACATTGCGCCTTGTTCTCAGGCACTCTGACTCCCCCAGATCAGCTACCAGCTGGGCAACCTGTTGGACAGTGGCCTCCGCAGCCTCTAGGAGGGTTAATATGGACACTAAGGTTCATAAAGACGGGAGGGAGCCTGTTGTACAATCAAGTGTTCCTCATCCCTGCCAAAGATTTTGTCAACTCTGGGCTTTCAAACGCTTCTTCGTACATCGCCTCCCTCGTGCCTAATTGGCCAGTATGGGTGTGAAGGTCCTCCATGGAGGATCATAAACCCGTTTGCAATGGGATAGCGACCTTGTCAGGCCAAGTAACGCGACGTGCTGCCATTAACCAGTCTCTTTGTGAACGGTTTTTGTCCTGGTGTTGTATTTTTATGGTATTGTGGGTTGGATTTCAAAGGGGTTTGTCTCAGGTGGAGCTTTGAGATCCCACCTTGAAGCTTTGTTTTCTGAATCATCCAGGTGCATTGATTTAGGAGCCTGGGTATTTTCTAATGCAACTTTTTTCTAGTGCGACTGCTGCAACGGTTTCTGGAGACCCAGGTGGGACCCTATAGGTGATGGCCGTCAGACCCCCCTGCCTCAAGCGTCCGG
>NW_011130637.1:0-1021 GCF_000146605.3 Meleagris gallopavo
GCCATCCACAGAGACCTCAACAGGCTGAGCAGTGGGCACAAATCCAAGTGCAGGGTCAGTAGCTGGGATGAGGGAACACCCACCACCAAAACATGCTAGGGGATGAAAGGACTGAGCGTAGTCCTGCTCCATAAGGCCTGGGAGTACTGGTGGGTGTGAGCTGGACACAAGCCAGCAGTGGGCCCTTCCAGCCCAGAAAGCCAACCGTATCCTGGGCTGCATCCAAAGATGCGCAGTCAGCGGGCGAAGGGCGGAGATCCCCATCCCTCTGCTCTGCGCTGGTCAGGCCTCAGCTGCAGTGCTGCATCCAGATGTGGAGTCCTCAGAGCAGGGAGACATGGAGCTGTGCGAGTGCATCCAGAGTACAGCCACAAACACGAACCCAAGGATGGAACCCCTCTCCTGTAAGCAAGGAGAGCTGGGCTGTTCAGCCTCCTGGGCAAGTGAAGGCTCCAAGGGAACCTGGTAACAGCCTTTCAATACCTAAAGGAAAGAACAAGGGAAAATGGAGGTGAAATCTACAGTGAGGGTGCTGAGGCAGTGGCACAGGTTGCCAGAGACATGGTGTACGTGCTGGCCCTTTCAAGGTGAGCCTGGCTCAGACTCTGAGCAACTTGATCTAGCTGTGGATGGTCAGCATGGGGGAATCGGATCACATCGCAAACCTACCTGCATACAAGCAGCGCACCAACATGGGGTGCATGATGTTCATTACCTGCTGGACACATCTCACACCACTGACTGGAGGAGCCCAGGCAATCCTTCAACTCCATCAGGCTGCAAAATGAAATCAGAAGAGACGCAGAACAGAATTTAAAACACAACAAGGATGCACACAATGCCCTTAAAAAACACCCACCGCATGGATGCAATTAGCACATAGCCCTATTAATGACAGCCATCCAGCTTGAGATCCTCCAGAAAAGCAGAGCTCACAGCTCTGAAATCAAGCAGGAATCACTCACCCCATTCTAAGGGCTCACCCACACCCAAAGGAAGCAGTCTCCAGATTCAGATGCTG
>NW_011130638.1:0-453 GCF_000146605.3 Meleagris gallopavo
AAATCTAAGGAAAATGTCTTGTACAGTGAGGGTGCTGAGGCAGTGGCACAGGTTGCCAGAGACATGGTGGATGTGCTGGCCCTTTCAAGGTGAGCCTGGCTCAGACTCTGAGCAACTTGATCTAGCTGTGGATGGTCAGCATGCGGGAGTCGGATCACATCGCAAACCTACCTGCATACAAGCAGCGCACCAACATGGGGTGCATGATGTTCATTACCTGCTGGACACATCTCACACCACTGACTGGAGGAGCCCAGGCAATCCTTCAACTCCATCAGGCTGCAAAATGAAATCAGAAGAGACGCAGAACATCATTTAAAACACAAACGAGGATGCACACAATGCCCTTAAAAAACACCCACCGCATGGATGCAATTAGCACATAGCCCTATTAATTACAGCCATCCAGCTTGAGATCCTCCAGAAAAGCAGAGCTCACAGCTCTGAAATCAA
>NW_011130639.1:0-533 GCF_000146605.3 Meleagris gallopavo
CTTCAGTTCCCTTTGATAAGGAGGCAAGATTCAGGATAGAATCAATGACTATAGTTAAATTGTCTTTTTCAATTAATATGGCTTCATATTTCAGTATCCTGGAGTCTGTTAGCCACCTTCCTGCCTTCTGAGTAAGGATATTCCTTACTTGGTGTGGGGTAACAGCAATCAAATCACCCTCCAAAGGTTAATTTCCTGCTCTCTTTCACCAGTAAGGCAGCTGCTGCTACTGCCTGAACACACTCTAGCAAGCCCTGAGATAAAAGGTCTAGTAATTTAGACAGGTATGCTGTGGGTTTTCTTTTATCTTTCCATTTCTGGGTTAAGACTCCCAAAGCAGCACCATCACTTACAGTTACAAAAAGTTTACCTTTAGAGATTAGATGTCCTAAGTATTTAACTTCTTTTTCCATATACTGTATTTTACTTTTGGACACGCTTAGTCATGCTTCCTAAGAAATTTAAGAATTCATTTGTAGCCTCTTTTACCTTTGTATTTTTCTATATATGTTAATATATTGTATATATATAAG
>NW_011130640.1:0-676 GCF_000146605.3 Meleagris gallopavo
GAAGTCTTTTTCTTTACAAACGATTTGCAATGATATCTTGCTTCTAGGAGCTGTATACGTGCCAGAATCCAAAAAGTAGTGTAACTTCTAGGCTCTTTAACTCACTCTTCTCCTAAGTCCTCGATATGCATATGCATATATATACATAAATATATATAGGATATTATATATATATACATATATATATAAATATATTATATAGGAATTGTTAAGTCATGGCCTGAAACAGTGATTGAGCACTTGTTGAAGAGGCATGGCTTAGGAGCACAGGTGCAAGCAATTTACCTGTGCAAGCAGAAGGGGTGGACCCAAGGCCCACACCTCCCCAACCTCATTTAAGGGCTGACAGCCAGGAGAAAAGGTCTCTATTTAAAAATTGCTTCTTTCTGGGATTTTTCTAGCAAGCCGTTATCTTTGGAGCAAGGTAAGCTATTCCTTCCTTACCTTTGGACTGTGAGTGATACCTTTCTTGGGTTATCCATAAGCTGATTGGAGGTAACTCTGACCTCTTCTTCTTACCACACATCATATGTCTATGTGTTATTTCATACTATCAGACTATGTTTTTGTTTCTCTGAGTATAGAAATGAGTACTTCTTGTCTCAGTTTTAAAGTAGTGTGTCTCGGGTAAGTCTGTATCTGCGTAGCCAACTATTACAAAAGTTCTTAAATGCAT
>NW_011130640.1:21053-21497 GCF_000146605.3 Meleagris gallopavo
TTTAATGCGATGTAAGATGGGTAAGCGTAGAGTCCTGCATCTGGACAAAAACAACCCCAGGTACCAGCGTAGGTTGGGACTGAGCTGTTGGAGAGGAGAGCAGGGGAAAGAAAGGGACCTGGGGTCCTGGTGCTCAGCAGGATGACCGTGAGCCAGCACTGGGCCCGTGTGGACAAGAAGGCCAAAGGCATCCTGGGGTGTAATGGAAGGGCTGTGGATAGTAGGGCGAGAGAGGTTCTCCTCTCCCACCACTCGGCCCTGGTGAGACTGCAGCTGGAATAGTGTCCAGTTCTGGGCCCTTCCATTCAAGAAGGACAGGGAACTGCTTGAGAGAGTGCAGGACAGAGCCACAGAGATGATGCAAGGAGTGGAACACCTCCTTACGAGGAAAGAATGAGGGAGCTGAGTCTCTTGAACTTGCAGGAGACAGAGGGCTCATAAACA
>NW_011130641.1:0-507 GCF_000146605.3 Meleagris gallopavo
AAGATCCCTGATGTGTTTCTTCAGGTTCTGGCACGCTTTGGTGCTTTCTAGAAGGAATGCCCTTATCCTAGGCACTTGGTGCTCTTGTGTCTCGACCAGGGACAGTTTCATAGCTGCCTTGCACTGGTGTTCCAGGAGCCAAATGCTTGCAGAGTGTACAAAGGCACATCGGAGAGTTCAAAGTCATGCTGTACGGGAAGAAGGGCGTGAGAGGGAGCTGAACATAGACGGCCATTAGGACACTTCAATTAGTCAGCTGTTGTGTACAACAAACCCCATCTGCAGGGCAAAATCGGGATTAAGTGAAAATGGAACGGGTTTTTGAGCCATTTCATCATTTTTCCCTGATTTTTCCAGCTCCTGGAAAGAGAAGATGCTCTCAGGGAGCGAGAGGCCTGTCTGGACAAACTGAAAGAGGTGGGTAACTTAAGGATGCTTCTTGCCTTAGGTGCCATTTAGCTTGGTGTTTGCTATCTGAAGCCATCGTGTGCTTGCCAGCTTTAATGC
>NW_011130642.1:0-797 GCF_000146605.3 Meleagris gallopavo
ATTGGCGTTCTTTATACCTCACCTAGCGCAGCTGCTAAGGCCACTGTACAGACTCACAAGAAAGGGGCAGCTTTGGGATTGGGGAAACAGAACAGGACACTTCCAACAGTAAACTGGCAGTTCAACAAGCCCAGGCATTGGGTGTATTTGATCCTACCCTCCCAGCCGAGTTGGATGTTTGCGTCACTCAAGATGGCTTTGGTTGGGGCCTGTGGCAACGCCAGAGTTCTGTTTGGACCCCCATTGGTTTCTGGGCTCAGATCTGGCATGGAGCAGAAGAAAGATACAGTAGGATTGAAAGACAGTTATTGGCTGTCTATTCGGCATTGCAGGCAATAGAGCCAATAACTCAAACGGCTGAAGTTATAGTCAAGACCACTCTGCCGATTCAGGGGTGGGTAAAAGATCTGAGCCACCTTCAGCCAATGGGCAGAACTGCGAGCCGTGTGGATGGTTATAACTAAGGAACCCGGTGATGGTATCCTGAACAGCTGTACGGATAGTTGGGCTGTGTACCGAGGGCTCACTCTGTGGATTGCACAGTGGGCCACCCAAGAATGGACTATCCATGCCCGGCCGATCTGGGGCAAGGACATGTGGTCAGACATATGGAATACAGTCAAACCCAGGACTGTACGTGTCTACCATGTTTCTGGTCATCAGCCCCTACAGTCACCGGGAAATGATGAAGCCGACACGCTGGCCCGAGTTCGATGGATTGAGCCTTCACCATCCCAGAACATCGCCCGTTGCTTACATCAGAAGCTACGGCATGCGGGACAAAAGGCAATGTGGGC
>NW_011130643.1:0-479 GCF_000146605.3 Meleagris gallopavo
CACCTCCCTCGACCTGCTGGACACGCTCTTCTTAATGCACCCCAGAATGCCATTGGCCTTTTTGGCCACGAGGGCACACTGCTGGCTCATGGCCAACCTGTCGTCCACCAGGACACCCAGGTCCCTCTCTGCAGAGCTCCTCTCCAGCAGCTCATCCCCCAGCCTGTATTGGTGCATGCAATTCTTCCTCCCTAGGTGTAAGACCCTACACTGCTTTTGTTGAACCTCATCCAGTTTCTTACTGCCCAGCTCTCCAGCCTGTCCAGGTCTCGCTGAATGGCAGCACAGCCTTCAGGCGTGTCAGCCAATCCTCCCAACTTCGTATCATCAGCAAACTTGCTGAGGGTGGCCACTATCCCCTCATCAAGGTCATTGATGAAGATGCTGAACAAGACCGGACCAGCACAGACCCCTGGGGGACACCACTGGTTACAGGTCTCCAGCCAGACTCTGCACCACCAACGACGACCCTCTGCGCT
>NW_011130644.1:0-505 GCF_000146605.3 Meleagris gallopavo
TACTATAAAACCTTTCTTTCTCTTAGGACAGTGTTCATTAGATCCATTGCTTGACATTAATTTCATGAAGCTCAGCATTCCAAAAGCAGATGAAGCTTATGGAGCTTTTGCCTTCCTCTCATTTTCTGATCTTTCCCTATCTTCTGGGATATTTTCATCTGTTTCCATGTCCCATAGCTTCACCCCAACACCTCTTCAAGTCTCCTGCCCCTACCTCTGTGCCCTTACATTTCTGTGAGAGAAAACTGCCTGTTTGCAGGATAAGTGCATTATTCATCTATGCAGGAAATGGAAGTAGAGGCTGAAAGCGCATTCTGTGTGACTGTATTTAAAACAAATGATCGATTAAAGTACAATTCAGGAGTCTTAGAGATGTGTTTGATGTTGACAGCCTGTTTTAGATTTCTGCCTATAATCCGTTTCCATTTTCTCAGAATAGGAAAAGGAAAATCCTTGTTTCTCCTCTTGCAAAGTGCCCCTGGAAACACTCTGGCATGCAGTGTAG
>NW_011130645.1:0-522 GCF_000146605.3 Meleagris gallopavo
TCTGTATTCCTGTGTCCTAAGGCCAATTACTTGAGTTGGAATTCTCCATTTAGGTTTCCAGGGGTTTCAACTGGATTTCCGTCATCAAAATGTCATTTGTAGCATTACTCCGTTCCTGGTGAGCATGGCCACCAGCCACAGTGAACGTCAGCCATGAAGGACACCAGTGGTCAGCTCTCGAGTGCTTTCAGTGCGAGCTCTCAGGCTAAATCTGTGAGACATTTCTCCCTGTGCGTCATCGGAGATGTGCTGTAGATGGTGGTGTAAGTTCCATCAAAACATCAGGGTGGCATGATTGCAGGTGGAAAAAGAGGCCCAGATCAACAGGGATGCGGCAGGGATGGAGGCAGAAGAAAAGACCGTAAAGACATTGCTTGTACTCAAGATATGCTTGTAAAAAATGCATTGCTTGTTCTTTGTTTGTTTTCTGCAAAGGAATGGCAACGAATTCAGATTCAAGGAAAGTAGACCTGGAGAGAAATGCTCCTCCCTCATTAAGTTGCTGACTGGGAATGTCTATAG
>NW_011130646.1:0-473 GCF_000146605.3 Meleagris gallopavo
TGGGAGGCCGTGAGGCATGGCGGCTCGGACTGCCTGGTCTGTTTTGTCCCTCTGATTATTACTGCTGACTGGTAGTTCAGGCCGACAGTCGTGAAGTCGCTGATTGAAGCCTGTGGGCTGTCAAACGGGACTTTGGGGCACTGGCGTGGTGTCACGGCTCCAGCCGTGACTAAGGGGGTGGAGGGACAAACGAACCCGTGAACCAGGAAAGGGGGAAGAGAGGTAGTGAAAAGGTAGGGAGATGGGCCTAACAACAAAACAGCAACGAGCTCAGGGAGAAAATACTACTTTTCTAAGTACGACAGCGGAATGCAAGATTCAGAAAACAGATGAGGTTTTCCAAAAGCAAGCGTCGAGTCTTGCACCTTGGAAGGAATAGCCGCAAGTATATCAGTACAGGTTGGGACACGACCTGCTGGAGAGGAGCTCTGCGGTGCAGAACCTGGAGGTCCAGGTGGACAACAGGTTGGCCA
>NW_011130647.1:0-471 GCF_000146605.3 Meleagris gallopavo
GGTAAGCAATTGAGATTTAATATGCATGCAGAGAACCGCAAAGGTCTGGTCTGTGAAGGCTTCTAAGGAAAACAGACCTCCAGAGGTCCATCAGCTCTCCCCAGAGACTTGCCTGGTCATGGGGCTGACACCCAGCTGGAGACCCCTGTGCCAAACAGGGCATGCCAGAAGCCCCACGGGCTGCTCCAAGTCCTGTGAGGCTGGAAAAGTGGTGCAGGAATCAGAGCCCTGCAGGGTGATGCTCTGCAAAATGAGCCTGAATCCCTTTCTCTGTGCCCATGCTGTGTCACTTTCAGGGAACAAACGGCCTCAGCTTCCACCGTAACAGAGAGTGATGTCCATGAAGCACTTCTGTCCATCTGGCAGCCTGTGGGTCAAATGGTGACAGTCAGCTGGGTGGGGCGGGACACACCTCAGCCCAGCAAAGATTCCTGCACTGAAGGCACTTCTGATGACACTTCTGATGACAAC
>NW_011130648.1:0-465 GCF_000146605.3 Meleagris gallopavo
CGTGAAGGACCGAAACGAGCGCATGACCAGAGGTGGGGGTGACACATCTTCCCCCACAGTTGGAGAACGGCTCAGCGAGCACTGACCCCATGTCCTGCAGGGAAGAGCTCAAATGCCCTCCTGAGTGAGCTACACCCGGAGCATATTCCCAGGGCACTACTTGGTGCGTACGGCAGCTCCACAGTAGGTCGGTGGACACTGGGAAGGAAGATGAGAAACAGGGTAAACCCAAGAGACTGAGAAGAGAGTGAAAATGGAGACTGACAACGAGTGGGCGATCCCACAGGGAACCTGGGATGGGATCCGGCAGTGGGCACTCCAGAGCATGGCACGGTCCCTTGCAGGCACACGTGGGCTATTAGACAAGCGCCTGCTGCAGTGATGGAAGGCAAAGCCAGACGAGACAGTGGAGAGAAGAAAGGGAAAAGGAGAGGAGCGAATCAAGAAGTGAGGCAAGGAAGAAAA
>NW_011130649.1:0-435 GCF_000146605.3 Meleagris gallopavo
GGCCTTACTAGGAAACACTGAGGCAAAGAAGGCACTGAGTACCTCAGCCTGACCCTGATCCTGGCTCACCGCGTTCCCCTCTGCGTCCAACAGGGGATGGAGATTCTCCTTTCTTCCTTTTCTCCTGTCTTTTCCTTCTTTCTCTCCTTCTTCCTCCCTTTCTTTCCTTTCTTGTCTTTTCCTTTCTTTCTTATCTATTTTACTTTTTCTCTTTCTTTCCCTTCTTTCTTTCAGCCTGGCTCTCACTGCGTTGTCCAGATCCTCGTCTTCCTTTTCCCATATCTCCACGTTCTGCCCACATCCCACCGTTCACTGCAGCTCCCCGCGGATCTGCCAGCCCACAGCCCCGCTGCCAGCCGCCAGCCGCGGAGCGGAGCTCTGCCCTCCCCCGCTCGCTCCCGCAGCTCCCCAGGAGATCCCTGCGGGCTCTCCGTT
>NW_011130650.1:0-703 GCF_000146605.3 Meleagris gallopavo
ACGCCGGCCCGTGCCCTCGCTCATTCTCTCTCGCCTTCGTCTCGGAAGGAGAACAGAAAAAAAGGAGGAAGGGGCGCGCTCCCTCTCTCTCGCCTGCATCCGCTACGCCCCAGCGGCGCGGTAGCCGGCTTCCTCCCGCTCGGCTCATCTCTCTCGCCTTCTAGGGTTCGCCCTGGCGGCGCGGGAGCCGGCTTCCCTTACGCGCGTTCTCGCTCGCCTTGCCCGGCTTTTTTTCGCTGCTCGCCCGAGAGACCGCCTTAGGATACCACCGAGCGGCGGGACGGGGCGCGAAGGACAAACCGAGGCGACCGGATCCAGGAAAGAACCGCCGCCCGAGAAAGCCGCCGCCGCCGCCGCCGCCGATCCCCTCTCTGTTCGGCCGGCCGGTCAACCCAGCTCGCGAGCGCCCGCTCACCACCGTCTCCGGAGCAGAGTACGCACTCTCTCCTACTGACGAACAGGGAAGGCATCCGAAAACAACGCTCCAGGGCCAGAGGCGCCGACTACCGGCAAAGGCACCGAAGGCAACTGAAGTTACCTCGACGTAACTGGAGGCAGAAAATTACAGCGACGCCTCTGGCAGCTCCGGAGCTGCAGCGCCCCCCCCAACCCTCCATAGACGCCAAGACTCGCCGAAACTGGGTAGACCTGGACGCAGGTCGCAAGCCGCCCGGCAGCGACCCCTAGCCGCCTCCGCCGAGCG
>NW_011130651.1:0-313 GCF_000146605.3 Meleagris gallopavo
TTTACTATGAGAGTGGTGAGGTGCTGGAACAGGCTGCCCAGAGAGGTCGTGGATGCCCCGTCCCTGGAGGTGTTCAAGGCCAGATTGGATGGGGCCCTGGGCAGCCTTGTCTGGTATTAAATGGGGAGGTTTGTGGCCCTGCATGTGTCAGGGGGGTTGGAGATTCACGACCCTTGATGTCCCTTCCAACCCTGGCCATTATGTGATTCTGTGATGTTTTTTGGAGTCTTGTGGAATACAACAGAATGAACTGATTGGTGCTAGGGCTTTTTAGATTTTACAAGCAGTTCCTAGAATGAAATGAGTTAATGAC
>NW_011130652.1:0-496 GCF_000146605.3 Meleagris gallopavo
CTGCACTCACCGAGCCACTCTCCATGGTATTTCAGAAGTCGAGGCAGTCAGGTCAAGTCCCTGGTGAGGAAGAAAAAAGGTGACAGCACACCTCTTACGAAGGATAGAAAGTGTGACGCGGGGAACTACCAGCATGTCAGTCTCACCTCTGTGCTGGTCACGGATCATGGAGCAGATCATCCTGCAAGTGACTCTCAAGCACACATTCCAGTGCGTCACCACCCTGTGCGTGAAAAGCTGCCTCCTAATAACCAACCTAAACCTCCCCTGTCTCACTTGAAAACCATTTCCCCTTGTCCTATCGCTATCCACCCTCCTAAACAGCCGTTCGCCCCCTCCTGCTTATGCGCTCCCTTCGAGTCTTGGAAGGCTGTCATGAGCTATCTCCAGAGCTTTCTCTTCTCCCACACAAACAATCCCAGTTCCCTCAACATTTCTTTCTAAGAGAGGTGCTCCAGCCCTCTGATCATCTTCGTGTCCCTTCTCTGGACCTGCT
>NW_011130653.1:0-495 GCF_000146605.3 Meleagris gallopavo
GTTGCTGACAGGTGGGTGGTTGGACTGATGATCCCGTAGGTCTTTGCCAACCTTGGGGATTCTAGGATTCTAACATCTTGCTAACTGGCCTGCCACGCCTGTTACCACCTTCCGGACCTGCTACTTCATGCTGGCAGACAAATGTCTTTGCTACTTTCCTCCCTGCCCCAGTTGGAGGAAAGTCATCATCTCCACTTGACAGGCTGGAGCAGTAGCAAGTTGCACCTGTGAGTAAAAACAAGTCCCTTTTAATCCCCAGAGGGAAGAAAACCGCCCAAACAAAAAGGCTGCAGCAGGGCTCTCTCTGGACCCCTGTTGTCTCAGCACAGCTCACAGTCACTTACAGTGCACACAGCACCTACAAAAGCACCACGCTGCTACAAGGAAGGAAAACAAACCCAACGACGCTCTGCAGGGCTCCGAGCTCTCAGTGGGTGACGCCTGCACCGTGTACACAGCGTGCACACAAACTGCACCTCATCTCTTCCCATTTAT
>NW_011130654.1:0-997 GCF_000146605.3 Meleagris gallopavo
CCTCATCTGGAGTACTGTGTCCAGTTCTGGGCTCCCCAGTACAAAAAAGACAGGGATCTCTTGGAAGGAGTCCAGCGGAGGGCCACAAAGGTGGTGAAGGGCCTGGAGCATCGCCCCTATGGAGAAAGGCCGAGTGAGCTGGGTCTGTTCAGCCTTGAGAAAGGAAGGCTGAGAGGGGACCTGATCCAGGTGTGTAAATATCTGAGGTGTGGGGGCAGAGTGGCGAGGCCAGACTCTTTTCTGCAGCGTGTGGAGACAGGACGAGGGGGAATGGCCAGAAAGTGCAGCATAGGAAGCGCCGCACAACTGTGCGCAAGAACTGCTTTAGGTGAGGTGACGGGGCGCTGGAACAGGCTGCCCGGGGAGGTGGTGGAGTCTCCTTCTCTGGAGACATTCAAGACCCGCCCGGACGCCTACTTGTGCCACCTGGTGTAGGGAACCTGCTTTGGCAGGGGGTTGGACGTCGGTGATCTCTGGAGGTCCCTTCCAAGCCCCACGATTCCGTGAATCTGGGATTCTGTGACCGCCCGGTGTCCAGGAGCAGCTCCTGGCTGAGCCGCGCAGCCCCAAAAAGAGGGGAACTGATCCCATGGATCGAGCCGTGTTGGCGCCCGGCAGAGTCAGGCGTGCGCCTTTGGTTCTCGCTTTGCTCGAATCATCAGCGCCGCTGTGCTGAGCTGCTGCCCCGCAGCTGGAATCCCCAAGGGCCGTTTCCCACGACCCCGCCTGTCCCCGTGCGGAGCTCCCGGAGCTGGGTCCGAGCCTCCTGACATCGTACGTTTCAAGAAAGACCGCGAAAACGTCTCTCCCCGTACCGGGACAGGAGGGGATGCGGGGAAACGAGCCTTTAGATCCACAGTGAGATCCGCATCTCGTGCCCGCGTGGGCTCGGAGCCGGGAACGGAAGGCTGTTCTGCCGTTCTGCCGCCTCAGCGCTGGCGCAGCGCTTCGTGGGCACCGCCGCGGCCGCGCTGCTCCAGCCGATGTTCTCCGTCCT
>NW_011130655.1:0-350 GCF_000146605.3 Meleagris gallopavo
GGTAGAATCTGGTTTTTATACTTTTATTTTAGTTTCAGCAGCAACATTAATAAAGCATGGCAGCTTGCCCTCATTCCAGTTCAATGGCAGCTTTATTATACAATCTACTTTGATTTACAGTAGTCTATTCGATATGAGATTGGAAGATAAAATGATATCACAACAGAGAATAATTTTAATCTGATAATTTAATTTACTATGATTTAGGAGCTTGAGGGTTACAGCTAAAATGTAGTATTTGCTATTGCATCCTGGAATTATTATAGGAAAATCTGATTTAAAAAAAAAATAACATACTTGAAAATTTAAGTTGTGATGGGTGGTCTTTGTTATTGTGAATGTTTGTCTCT
>NW_011130656.1:0-1309 GCF_000146605.3 Meleagris gallopavo
CCACCCACAGACCACATTGTTCCCACGGGCGGGGTGCCTACCCTTACTTTTGTAATGAAGGTTTATTTTTTGATAAGGAGGGATTGGGGGACTGCCCCCCCCACAGTCCCCTGCAAATAATAAAGGGCAGAGGAGCAGCTGTGGGGCTCCACGTCTCACAGTGGAGGGGGAACTTTGAGGACAGAGGTCACTGCACTTCTCTTTTAAATGTATGACACACGAGGCACTTACTAGAATATGCAATTAACCCTGAGTTCCTAAAATCAGGATGTATTTCTCTCCTCGGAACACAGTTCCAAATGAACTGTTAGTATAATTTCAGAAATGTCCTTAGGATATTTTATGTACATCTATAACACTAACAGGTGATCTTAGTGCAGGTAGAGTTCCATATAAAAACCCGGGCTTCGTTATCAATGCTGGATTTCATCTTGGTAAGGACACTTTGAATAGGTGAAATGTAGACAGGCATCAACTCCCAGGTCACCTCGTTCAGTGCATCCTGACGTGGCATTTTGACTCATGTCGTGACCTTCACGCACAACGAATGTGGTACTCAGACATGATTTGAGCCAGAATGTGATGTGCCCACATTCAGAAGTTGGGATTATACACTATGCTAACCAAAACCTTGACGTTCTGGGGCCGCCTTCCGTGGGGGTGCTGGGATGGGGGGGACGGGCAGCAGCGCAGGAGCCGGGCGAGGGCGTGAGGAAGCGGTGCTCTGCAGGGCCGTGGCTCTGCTGCTGGCCGAGCGCGCTCTGCGCCCGGGGGTGTCCCAGGGGGAGCTCAGAAGATGGGTGCTGGGAAAAGCGGGAGCCTTTCTGCTCCGGCTTCCTGCTGCTCCCCGCAGATGGATCCCGGTTCCCGGCGGAGACCCCGGCCGGAGCCCGGAGGCTTCGGGTGTCTTTTCTTCGCGTGCTCTCCCACGCGGTCCCGGAGGGGTGTTGCACGTGGCCTGGAGAGCTTGGGAAAGCTGCCGAGTGCCGGGCTCCAGGTCGCCCTGTAGCTTGGGCAGTCGCGGCCCGAGTCTGCCATCCCACGAGCTGAGCCCTGCCCCATCTCCGAGCGAGGAGATCACAGCGTGCCGTGGGAACATCCCTCTGCTGTTCTTGATTCCAGATGACGGTGCTCCCAATCCTGGCTATGCAGACGGCTGGCTGAAGGCTGCTTTTGTGCCTCGGGGGAAACCCAGAGGTAAGTTGCGAGTGTCTGCTTCCTTGAAGGCAGAAAAGTTAGTGCAGTGGAAGCTCTCCTCGCCTGCGTCTGATCACATTTGTGCCTGCAGGTCCTCCTGGTGGATTTCCCG
>NW_011130657.1:0-420 GCF_000146605.3 Meleagris gallopavo
CTTTTTTCTGGGTCATTTTTATTTCCTCCAGGTAGTTAGAAACAATTACTACTCTCTTCAGAAGTGTTTTCCCAGAAGATAATTACCCCATTTAGCACGTACCCAATTCTAGATAAACCTTATTTCTCAGTATAGAAATACAGACAGTATAGAAATACAGACAACTGCTTCCCAGAATATCAGGGGAAAAAAGAAAAAGGAAAAAAAACCCCACAACCAACTAAAAAATACACTCCAATAACACCACCAAGTTGCTTTTTATGACAGATCTCTGCTACTATTAGTTGTTTCTGGTATCAGACGTCCACATTAAGCTGTCAGCTTTCAGGTTGGTCCTGCCTATGACCATTTTTCACTACTACAGAGTAACATCAACTAATTCCTTTAAAATATCTTTCTTTCTTTCTTTCTTTTCTTTTT
>NW_011130658.1:0-517 GCF_000146605.3 Meleagris gallopavo
TACTCATGAGTAATCCGCACAAAACACCTTTTCCCCCAATAAAATGTGAAGCCCCCAAGACCTGTAGGCTTTTTTTTTTGTCTTTCCAGTCTAAACCACAAAAATGAGACACACAAAAGGAGGGGAAACACTGAATTAACTTTTTTTTCCAACACAGGGGTATATTTCCCATGTGTTAAATCCTTATTCCGTAAAGCTGTCTACATTTTGAAGGCCGTGGACATCTTGATTTTGTACACTGCAATAAATCTATACCTCACACTGGCAATAATTTGGTCAGAGCCAGGTATGGAAACAGGTTGCATTTCCTCCAGCTCACGATTTGAATAGTGACAGAACGAGACTGCCTTAAGCAAACACATAGGGCCAGCCTTAGATTCACCTCCTTGTAACCCCACTGATATCATCGGAAGGGATTTTGTGATAAATATTCGTGCAGAGCCAGACTGTGAAATTTCTCACCCACTGGTTATGAAATCTGTTGGGCAATCACTCTTGAAGACTTCCGCAGTACACT
>NW_011130659.1:0-496 GCF_000146605.3 Meleagris gallopavo
TCACTGAGTTATGCAGCAGTTCAGTCACAATGTCTGTCCAGTGCTCGGATCACCAAGTACCTACCGTAACAAAAAGATCAACTGCTCTGCATTGCATGTACTGACAAAGCTGTTTACCTTTAAAGCGTCCACTTGCTGACAGAGCATCTGAAGTAAAGACTGGGCATCTTCTGCCCACTGAGGGAGAGTTTTAGGAGAAAACTGGAAAAAAAAAATAAAAATGTATTGAACTTTGAGTTGTTATTCAAACGTAACACTTCCCTGAAATCACATGGCTCATGTACCTTGCAGCTGTCAGTTGGAGAGAACAGTAACTTCTTAGGAGATGGAATGGAATGATTTGCTCCTGAACCTGCAGCTTGAGAGACCTTTCTGGAGGAAAGATCCTCCTCTTCCTTCTCTTCAAGCTCTCCAAGTTCCTGGATCACTGCATTCAGCATTTCCATTACAGTTTCAATCGACACTGGCAGCTAGAAAATTAATTGGAACGCAAGTC
>NW_011130660.1:0-725 GCF_000146605.3 Meleagris gallopavo
AAAAACAATCACAGAGTCCTAATGAAAAGATCCAGTACCACCCAGAGCTTACCTCGTGTCTCGACTGCAAGCAGAACCACAGTTGACAGAAACCTCATAGGCATAAAGGGACTTGTAAAGAAGAGTGCTGATGTTGGTTCGCTCTTTGCACCGCGGCTGGCAGAACTGTGCACATCTCCATTCCTCCTGATGCCTGTGCAAATATCTTCAGCCAGTCCCGACATCGTTTCTGCCACTGCTGGGTCCTGTATCAAACAGGTGCACGCTGAGTGTAAGCATGCAAGCACATCAAGCTCCCATCTGCTCTGCTCCCCTGAGGATTACGTGTGAAACAGCAAACGGTTCGGTCGTGTCTCACAACAGAATCTGCACAGAGGACACTGCCTGCGTTACAAAGGCAACTGAACGCCATCAGCACAGGGCCTTATCAACACTGACTGCACAGAGAGACTGGGGAGAGAGGGCCCTGAAATGCTGACGTTGTTTCAGCTGCCTCTGGTTGCAGAGGAAGCCCCGTTTCACTCAGTGCTGCCTGCGCTGCCCTGTGCAGATGCCTGAAGGCACGGGCTGCAAAAGCATCTTCAGGTCTCAACAGGAATGCTAAGAACTCCGTTCAGGTAAGGGACAGTCATGCAAACTTTCATCACAAACGCAGCAGAAATATTACTTCAGAACCAAACTTTACATTGCAATCATTTATAATAGCTTCTCCTTGTCAAGAGAAA
>NW_011130661.1:0-596 GCF_000146605.3 Meleagris gallopavo
GGAGGTAATGTCCTAGCAAGAAATTAGGATGGAGTTAATTTTGGTTTGTTTGTCTGTCATTTTCTTCTCTCTAAAACCTGTTTTTAGTTGCTCTTTATGTAGCATGTAAGGAGGGTGTCACTCATGGCTGTGTACTGGTGGATGAAGTTGACTCTGAAGTTTCTGCCTTCAAAGGATAAGATATGAAAAGTCTTGCCAGAGCCCTCAATTCGTTTCTTTACTATGAGTATTAAAAATAACTTCATTGGCTTTCAAATGCTTTTTCTCCTTCTTAATTGCAAAACATCTGGAGCATAAAATTGGAAATAGTTAATAATCACTGATAATTCAGTTTTGAGCAAGGATCTCTTCCCTTTTCCTAATTAGAGAGTAGTAGAATTAATGTGACTTAAATGGCTTACGCTATATAAGCTGGGAGATGAATAATTTGAGTGACTCATGAAGTTAGATGAAATTTGTCTTCAAGTTAAAAAACAAAAATTAAATAAGAGTGAGCTGGTTTCAGTAACGGTAAGGATTCTCAATTCCTATCCATGGTGTTACGTAGATGTAGAATACAATTTTTAACACTCAGAAAATATTAAAAGAATTAAGTT
>NW_011130662.1:0-423 GCF_000146605.3 Meleagris gallopavo
GGTGCAGCTGGCTTCAGCCTATTCGATGCTCAGCAAAGTTCCTCAGGCATCAAGCTCCTCCTGCATCCTCATCTCAGTGGTACTGAGCATGTCTTGATGCTATTGACCATATTCCTACCTACCAGAAACAAAAGGCAGCTGCGGAAAAGAGCCTTAGCAATAAATGACAGATTGAAAAAAAGCCGTGTTCAAAGCAAAACTATTCCTAAGTGTTGATTTCTGTTATAGACACAAAAAAGAAAACTCTTACACGAGGAGCGCTGGTGTTAACAATGGTATCCAATTTATTTAAGTAAGAGAATGGCATACTTTGTAAGAGGGAAACAGAAAAGATCACAGCAACGTATCCTGAGCCTACTCAATGCTCAGGAATGTGTCCGATTCATCAAGCTGCACCCCAAGAGTCATCTCGATGGTGAAGGT
>NW_011130663.1:0-726 GCF_000146605.3 Meleagris gallopavo
GTCAGATTCTGTGATTGGTTCCCAGTTCCAGAATCTTTGATTCTGTGGTGATTCTGGGCTTCAAATATGTGGTGACTCTGATTCCTCACTAAGAGTACAGACCCCCAGACTTGTAGCTACGCAATACGATGCGTTTCCATATCCACCCCTGTGCACAGTGTGTGGCATAGTTCTGAGTGCCTGACAAACCCAAGCAAAATCAATTTCTGTAGGTTATTAAAAACAATTCTTTTTTTGCTTTAGTTTCTGCTCCCTGTTCCATTTATTTACGTTCTCCCTTGCTTCATATGTAACTTCCAAACTTGGCATTTTGCAAATAATACTTTCCCCCTTTCATCCTTCGATGGCTCCTGATGGTCCCTTGTTTCTCAGTTACAGTGGCTCTCAGTGTCATGAATTTGGGAGTGGTGTTCGCTCCATGAATCTTATAACAGTTAGCGTCCCTCGTTGCTATCATGCAGACTTCACCAACTTACAACAAATAGATACAGCTACAATGTACACTCCTAAGGAGGAAGCAGGAATGCATTTTTTGATGAGCACAGATATGCTGTAGTGATGTAACAGTGACTTAACAAGACTGGAGATGGCTGGATGCACTTGGTTATTTTCCACTTAGAGGACAGGTTACACACACCTACAGCACACAGCTCTCCTGCTGTGTCGTGAGGATCAGAGCGAACCCCATGGCTGTCTGAACTCTTCAAACCACAGAGGTCAGGTTCC
>NW_011130664.1:0-649 GCF_000146605.3 Meleagris gallopavo
GCCATCCCAAATTTTTCAAAGGACAGAAGAAATAAATAAATAAATGACAATAAAGAAAAAAGCAAAGCAAAGCAGAAAGGAAACCAAAGCAAAGAGAGAAAACCATTAAGGAATGCAGAGCAGCGCAAAGAAAAGGTATGAAAGGAAAATAAAAGAGCAAAGCAAAGCAATGGACAAAGCAATGGAAATAAAAGGAAAATCAATGAAAAGGAAAGGAAACCAAAGAAAAATCATTTGAAAAGTAGAGAAATGAGAAGAAGAAAAAAATAATGCCAAGAAAAGAGCAATAATGAAATGAGTGAAACAAAACGAAGCTGTAAAAACATCCAAATTAGAATAAAAGAAGACAGAGCAAAGACAAAGCCAGTAAAGGCAAAGTTAAGAGGAAGCAGGCAGGCAAGCGAACAAGGATACAGACAGGGAAGGGGAGGAAAAGCAGAATGTAATGACAAACAAAAAGAAAAGAAGAAAAAAGAAAACCTACAAAGAATTAGGGGGGGGGGGGGGGGGGGGGGGGGGGGGGGAAACTGAAAGGAAAGCACAGAAAACTAATTTGAAAAGAGAAGAAAAGACAAAGATCACTTTTAGAAAGGACAGAAATAAAGCAAAGCCACGGACTGGAAAGGAAAAGAACCCAGATAAAGGAAAT
>NW_011130665.1:0-430 GCF_000146605.3 Meleagris gallopavo
CAGGAGGCTGCCACTCTCTTGCCTCTCTGTGCACACATCACACCACCCCTTCTCAGCTGCTTGCAAAACCTCACAGAAATGTTTCCTTCATTCACAGCACCTTAAACGTGCTAAATGACTCTGCACATAACCACCAGGGAACACAGGAGCATCAGAAAGAACACTCACTTTCTAAGCATCACAGAGGCTTAGGAATCAGCTGTAGCAATGTTTTACAGAGGAGCACAGTTTAAGTCCTGGCCCTCTCCACTTCCCCTTTCTTGAGGATGGCTCTACTTGGTATGGCACTGAGCACATCTTTCAACTCTGTGATCCACAGCTGTGACTTACTTAATGATCTCAATCAATCCTACTTAAACAGAAGAGACAAGAAGAGAAATATGCAAATGCACTTCTGGACCACATCTACTTGATAACTGGAATTGTACCA
>NW_011130666.1:0-463 GCF_000146605.3 Meleagris gallopavo
CATCCATAGAGACTGAAAGGAGCAGTCCTTGAGAGCAGCCCTGCAGAGAAGGACCTGGGGATCCTGGTGGATGAAAAACTTAACATGAGCCAGCAGGGTGCTCCTGCAGCTCAGAAAGCAAATGGTATCCTGGGCTCCATCAGAAGAGGGGTGGCCAGCAGGGACAGGGAGGTGATTGTCCCCCTCTACTCTGCCCTCATGAGGCCCCATCTGCAGTGCTGTGTCCAGGTGGACCCCAGTACAACAGAGAGCTGTTGGAGAGGTTCCAGAGGAGAGCCACAAAGATGATCAGGAGGATAGAGCACCTCCCCTATGAAGACAGGCTGAGGGAGCTGGGCTTGTTCAGCCTGGAGAAGAGAAGGCTGCGGGGTGACCTCATTGCAGCCTTTCAGTACCTAAAGGGAGCCTACAAACAGGAGGGGAGTCAACTCTTTGAAAGGGTAGATAACAGCAGGACAAGGGG
>NW_011130667.1:0-421 GCF_000146605.3 Meleagris gallopavo
GCTTGGGGGGAGGGGTGGAAGAATGGTTGACAGCTGTGAATGTTTGCTACTTCTGCAGATAGTTTTTGTACATTATGAGTTTAGCAGTTAATCAATAGCTTAAAACCAAAGTGCACTGTTTTAAAATACAGCTGTATATTTTCTTCAGTCAAAAATACAAGCAAAAATGCAAAAAAATATAGAAGACTGAAAAAATTGTCTCCATATTAAGCTACCTCATCATCTGTTTTCCACTACTTTTTGTTCTTTGCAGTAGGTGAGACTGAATTGGAAAGTGAACGTGTGACTACTTTGGAAAATCAACCAACTCCTGGGGAGAAAACTACAGCACAACCTCTGCAGGCTCCTTCTGCATCTGCCTGGGGCACTGGCAGCAGTGCTGAAGATGAGAGTCCAGAAGGCACTCAGGCAGAAGTTAAAA
>NW_011130668.1:0-924 GCF_000146605.3 Meleagris gallopavo
CACAACTTAGTCCATCGAGCTCAAACAACCTTCTACGCAGCCTTCTACGAGAATGGAAAGCAAGGCAAATTTACTCGTCCCATCGTTCACTGCTTGGGCAAGGAAGTTCTTTCAATGTGAAGACTCGGAAACAACTCTTTTGAGATGCAAGTCAAAATTCAGTATTAGACTAAGTTGCCAAAAGACTTGATGACTGAATTGTTCAGGATCTCTAAATCAAAACTACAAGAGCTCATAATTTACAAGTAGAGGCTGTGAGGCCTTTCAAAAACTCATATACACACATTCCTTGTCCAACACAGTAGGAGAATGTGGCCTCAACAGTTAGACCCAGAGCAAAGTCTTTTCATTTACTTCAGCCACATTCAACTTCAAGATCAATTTAATCATAACAAGAACTTCTCAATCTACCATGCTGAGATTCTTTTCACTACGTAGATTCAAGTGCAATCTTTCCTAACGTCAAGACTGTCTGGAGCTGCTGGAGAGTTACAAGGCATCAAAACAGACACAGAAGAACAACTGTTTTGCACAAGTCATTTGTTCAGCATCGGATTAATCCATTGCTCTTCTCAGCAATATAAAATCCTGCTCTTTTGAGACCATTTGATACTGGAAGAAAAGGCTAGGAAAAATTCCGAGAGCTACAATCAAGAAAGCACTGATTGTATCCGCGTAAGTGCAGAGCTCTTTCTGTTTTGTTATGCTCCAGTAATGGACAGAAGGGTGTTATTTGCATCCAACACAAATCCCATTAGACTGTAGCTGCTGCTTTCTGGCACTCTTCAAATCATACTAGCTTCCTGAACTATCATGTCCGGGGCTGTTTTAAAAACCTATACAAACAGCTGTTACGTTTTATGAGGTGAATCATTGGCATCATACATTTAGAATGGAAACCCAAAGTATTCAGAGTAAAAGACA
>NW_011130669.1:0-554 GCF_000146605.3 Meleagris gallopavo
CTTTCACATTAATCATCAGATAGCTTCTCAGTCTCTTCCCATCTGAGTGGTAATTTAGAACCAAAAACCTAAAAATATTATGTCTATTCACATGAATTTCTGGTTCCCGAAAATAATTTAGCAGTGTTCCTCAAGCTTGTGTTAGTCACAATGACTGCCGAATTGATTACCTCTTAAAAACAGTTAAAAGTTTTGACCTTTTTACATAAAGCAAATAATTCATCTTCCATTTCACCAAGAAAACAAAACAAAACAAAAAAAAACAAAAACAAACACAAAGACATCAAGAAAGAAATGAAGCAATTTGACAAAGTAAAAAAAATACTCTACAAACAAGTCTCAGAGAACATAAAAGACCAGTGGAAATTGCCATGCTTTTAGATTTAAGGAGACATCTGTGTTGAACTTGAAATTACTGGAAACCTGGAAAGAAAAGCAGTATTCAGATTGAGGAGTGAGAAAAACCTAGAAGCACCAAATTCTGTAAGTACAAGTGAGAAAAATTAGGAGTGAAAAACTGATGCAGTCCTTCTGGGGCTCTTGATACACCGAGC
>NW_011130670.1:0-499 GCF_000146605.3 Meleagris gallopavo
TTAGGAAGGAACATTCTCAAGGACTTTTCTATAAGTTCTCATTCTTGCCATCAGAAAGGAGAGAAGGAAAGGTTTTTCTCTGACTTGTTTGACTTTTTTGGTTCCTGAAAAGTTTTGCAGAGAACAGTAAGAAAGTGCACACTGTTAGAAAATATTTGTTAAAAAGGAAAGAAAAAAAAAAGAGGGAGAATAAGTCACACAGAATAGAGCAACAACAAAACCCATCCAAAATTCATGCATCAAGTTTCTGCCATCAATTTGAATGAATAAATAAAATCCTTTGAACTAAAAACAAAATATGAGAGGCCAGCAAGATCCACCACAATACTCCAAAAGTCACTCTCAAAACAAACAAGAAAATCTGGTTTATAAATACTGCAGTTTATAGCATTTTACAAAGATTTATGAAACCTGCAGTGTTCATTTTAAAACAGCTCCTAGAACAGTGAAAAATTTAAAAATTAAAAAAGGCAGTAGCAACAGAGGTTACCTGTCTGAG
>NW_011130671.1:0-831 GCF_000146605.3 Meleagris gallopavo
ATGAGTGACGATGGGTGAAAGTTGACTTCCTTCTACGGGCCAGCGCTCGATGATGTTACTGGAGGCATACAGTCGTGAGGTGCAGGTCCGTCCTATGTTCCATCAGTCCCATGCAGACCATCACCGGGTGTTACACATGATCTGACAGTAACACTGGAACGTTTTGATGACATTTCATTCCTTCCGGGGATCCTGAAGGCTCAAAGACTCACGGGGGAGAAATACAGATGTTTCAGAGGTAGCAAGAGGGGAAGGTCTGCCCTCCAGGGCAACATACAGGCCGTGTTTCTATCCTGGGTCAACACTTCCGCTTGTACAGGGGCACGTCCTGGCCGCCTGTACCACACTTTCTGGCTGGATGTTTGCGGCTGCATCATAATATCAGGCACCAAAAGGGGGTGTCCTGATCTGCCATAGGGACACGATGGGAGTCCCTTTAGCAATGAAAATCGGAGTGTTGGCCACAACATCAGTAGGTCATGTACCTATTACTGGAGGGACTACTGAGCCTCCCATCTCCAACCATCTCCCCAAGGTGCAAGTAGGCCACACCACCTGGATCCTACCTGCACCTTCCAAGGCCATTTCATTCTATGGGTGCCAGGATCTAAGTTCTCAGGGGCAGGGAGCAGAAGATTATTTCCTTACCAATCTGGGGTCTTACCTGATGATCAGTGCCCATCATTTGGATCTAAGTGGGGTGGCCCACGTTGTCTGCAACATTCTCAGGGCACTGGGTCTGCCATCTCGGGGTCTTTCATTCAGGTCCCGCAAGGTTTCATACAGTCTTTTTGTCCACCCCTGCAGGGACTGGGAGGCTGGTCTTCAGGG
>NW_011130672.1:0-483 GCF_000146605.3 Meleagris gallopavo
GAGGTCAGGGAGGCCACCGGTGCCACCCGGGACACCAGCATGTCCAGCAGCCAGGGGACCTGCAGGGGAGGAACGGGGAGGATGCGGGACGTCCTCGTCACGGCTGAGGCGCTGGGGACACGAGGAGCCCAAGGCGGGGAGAGCTGACAGCAGCACAGCACTCGCGTGGCCCGAGCAGCCGGCCAGCTCCTGGTGAGCCGTGCGCGGGCAGCTCTGGGCTCGTGGGACTGCCCAGGCCACGCAGAAACTACAGCTTACCTTGAAAACCACTTTTTTCTAGGTTCTCCTTCCCGCTGATCTTCGCCAGGAAGTCATAGTAGAACTTGATGTGCACTCCTGTTCCCTCGATGAGGAGCACTCCTATGTCCTTCAGGACAAAGGCGATGTCCTCCCCTTCCTCAGGCAGTGGAGACGAGGACGTTGTGCCAATATGCAGGCCCTTCCCACGTCTGCCGGCTCACAGATGCGGCCGCGGCCACCTCA
>NW_011130673.1:0-530 GCF_000146605.3 Meleagris gallopavo
GAGAGGAGGGAGAGGATCACCTGCCTTGACCTGCTGGCCACGCTCCTTTGAATGCCCTGTAGGATCCCATTGGCCTTCTTGGCCACCAGGGCACCCTGCTGGCTCATGGCCAACCTGTTGTCCACCTGGACCTCCAGGTTCTGCACCGCAGAGCTCCTCTCCAGCAGGTCGTGTCCCAACCTGTACTGATATACTTGCGGCTATTCCTTCCAAGGTGCAAGACTCGACACTTGCTTTTGGAAAACCTCATCTGTTTTCTGAATCTTGCATTCCGCCGTCATACTTAGAAAAGTAGTATTTTCTCCCTGAGCTCGTTGCCGCTGTTTTGTTGTTAGGCCCATCTCCCTACCTTTTCACTACCTCTCTTCCCCCTTTCCTGGTTCACGGGTTCGTTTGTCCCCTCCACCCCCTTAGTCACAGCACCGGGCTGCACCGGGCTGGAGCCGTGACACCACGCCAGTGCCTCAAAGTCCCGTTTGACAGCCCACAGGCTTCAATCAGCGACTTCATGGCTGCCGGCCTGAACTACC
>NW_011130674.1:0-662 GCF_000146605.3 Meleagris gallopavo
GGATGCCATGGGCAGGCTCCAAGATACTCCCCTCCATCCTCCTTCCGAGCTCATCTCTAAGCAAGGACAGACGGATGGCCAGAACAATGACCAGTGTAGAAGGGGCACAGGTGTCAGGGGGGTAATTAAACAATTAAGAGTCCGTGTTGGTGTTTATGTTGTAAAACAGACATCCGAAAGTTACGACCAGATGTTTGTTAAGAAAGCAACGGTTAGAAGGCAATTAACCAATGAAGATATTTGTGTCTGGGCGGCAAAGATTTGTGCTTACTTGGTATCTGTGTGATTAGTGAAGAAAGAGTGTGAACCTGCAGTACTCAGTGAGGGAGGAACCAGGGCAGGAAGAGATCAGCGTCGGGCAATAGGGCATGAAAGACGTAGCACTGTTTTCTCGGGGCGCTCCTGCTTGCAGGACGCCCGCCATTGCAATCGCAAATCAAATCTGCTTTACCAGAGAAACCGTCCTGGAAAATTATTTGGATATTTCCAACAGCGTTCAAGAAAAGTTTAGACGTCGTGCTGAGGGACGTGGTTTAGTGGTGAATACTGGTGGTAGGGGAGTGGTTGGATCGGGTGGTCTTGGAGGTCTTTTCCAACCGTGGTGATTCCGTGTGTTTGATGCGTTTGCATTTGTCTCTTCTAAAGTGTACTGCGACTAAAAA
>NW_011130675.1:0-401 GCF_000146605.3 Meleagris gallopavo
ATTAACCTCAAGTTTCTTATTCCTGCAGTGATCAAAGTCATTCACACCAGTCATTAGCCACGCCAGCTGTGTTCTAGAACAAGTGGAGATTGATATCCAATGGCAGCCACCAGGAAGAGCCTTTATACAGCAGTGAAATGCCACACGTTTCCAAAGAGCTTAGTCAGCTTTAGCACTGAGTCAGTGGTTCAATTTTTCAAACACAAAATACACGTAGGAAAAGCAGAGCTCAAGTCTTCTCTTTGGACAGCTGAACTCTCACCCATCATGAGCAGAGGGTTAGAAATCTTACTCAAAATCCACAACGACCAACGATGCTTCCATGCTGATTGCATTACATGCCACAGAACGGCCAAAAACTCCGTCAGCCGAGTACTGGCAGAAATGAGAGTACACATTTT
>NW_011130676.1:0-676 GCF_000146605.3 Meleagris gallopavo
CTTTCTGCACCGCTTTCGCGTAGATCTGTGCATTGGGCTCAGCACCTCTCTCTGGCAAGAAAGGAGAAGCAAGAAGATATAACAAGAGTGCAGTACTACTTCCAGTCTGCAAAATGGGCCACAACGCTAGCGCATCTCATCTGGAGTGTTCACGGTCACGGATCTGAGGATCGTGGGTGAACTGTGGGTTTCACACACACGGAAGGGAACTGTAAATCCTGGGGATTAAGACGCCAAGCAACACGCAATGAGAACAGTCCCGGGAAGAACAGACAGAAAGCCTCGTTAGAAAGACAGTGCACCTAACCCAGATGCCTGTTGTGTGCCTGTACCTCTCATGGGTGTCATGTCATGGTCTGTAGCTCCCTCCTGCCTTTCTGCAAGGCTGCGCTTCAGAGGAAGGCCACTGGCATCAGCTTCTGACAGAAAGGAAACAAGAAAGACATGAAGAGCATCTCTTTGGAGGAAGACTTGAGCACAATCAGACACAAATTTCTGGTCTTCAAGCATAGTTTCTTCCAGTTGCCTTTCTGCTGATTCAACACTGTCCCATTTCTGCAGTCAGCACAGATCTGCAGCATCCTTTCCTCTCTCCTCCATCACACGCTGCCCTGCATGCAGCCCCCATTTAGAGGCAGGTACCCACACCACAGCTCACAAGAGCTTCTTACCAGTG
>NW_011130677.1:0-642 GCF_000146605.3 Meleagris gallopavo
CAGGCAGGCCACCAGACTGAGAAGGTCATTTACCTGGTCGCACCTTACACAGGCGCTGCCTCCATCGCCTGGCACTTCAAGGGCCAGACTCTGGCACTCATTGCAGCCAGCAGCCTGAATGCTAGCGTGCTGTTTTGAGACCTCAGTCTGGGTCACCACACTCTTCTTGGCTACAGCCTCCCTCTTACGTGTGCAGGGGACCTCTGTCTGGGTCTCCACATGTTTCCTGGCAGTAGCCTTCCGCCGGGACGCAGCCATGGCAATCCAGCAGACCCACTAGCACCAGCACAATCAGAGTAGCGTTACCAAGTGTGACTAATAGCTCCACCCCGTTACTGAAAGTGCTGGATCTGCCCTCGCTCTTTTACCAGGTCGTTGACGGGTGCAACCGCACTAATCACCCTCTTCACAGAGACAAAACCCCTCCTCCCCGTCTGGGTGGCCAGTGGCGCCACTGCCCTCTTCAACGCTCTTATTGGGGGAGGGGGGAGGGAGGGAGGCGGGGACGGAGCCGCTACCCTGGCAACGCCCCCGCCACGTGAGCCGCTCTCGCGAGAGGTGCCGGGCTGCACCGATGCCTCGGGAATCCCTGGATGAGGGAAACTGAGCGAATCCCTGTGCACCCCGCGATCAGCCGCCTCA
>NW_011130678.1:0-396 GCF_000146605.3 Meleagris gallopavo
TTTAGACTACTGCAAGTTGAGGTCAGTTTTGGTACTTGTTTTTGAGCAGAAGCAATCCCAAGCATAACCTTCCATAGTGAAGAGAAACTGCTTGTTTTGTAATTTACAGTGAAATTGCAAGACAAGTGTCAACGGTTTACGGGCTGGTTCGGCCCGGTTCCGTGACTAGAAGGGCGGAGGGATCCGCGGATCCGCGCCCCCAGAAAAAAAGAAAATAGGGGACCCCGAAATAATTGAAAACAGTGGCAACAATCTGAGGTAAAACAAAAGTAATTTACTAAATATGGTATCAACAGAATTTTATAAGGAGAGAGAGAATGTGAAATTGATGGTGGATCGGCCTTACCACAACGCTGAGATGAGAAGCGCAGGCGAGAAGCGCAGGCAGAGAAGCGC
>NW_011130679.1:0-488 GCF_000146605.3 Meleagris gallopavo
TTAAGCTTTCAGAATCGGCAATATTCACAGCCTCTAAGTCTAACTGGCTTTAGGGCCAGTTCTCTTTGATGTCTTCAGAAGTGACTTGGATGTAGGACTAGAAGGTGCTTGGAGCACATCTGCTGAGAATACTAGATGGGGAGGAGCTGTTGACTCTTGCGTCCAGAGTGGAAAAGCCCTGCCGAGAGATCTGGGCAAGTTTGAGAGCTGGGCAATCTGCAGCCACGTGAAGTTTAATAAGAGCAAGAGCTGGATTCTGCCCCGGGGAAAGGGAACCCTGGGTATACACATGGCGCTGCCCGATCAGACACCGCTGAGGCCTCACCTTCTTGCTGCCTCCAGCTGGGAAATGCTCAGGACTTGGAAGGTCCCAGCTTTGGGAAAATCAGCAGGCATTCAGCTGAGTCTGTCCTGTGGTTCTTCCGAGGACAGACACCTGCTTCAGCCACCGCGGCTGGACTTTCTGCACTTGTTGTGGCTTCCTGCCG
>NW_011130680.1:0-634 GCF_000146605.3 Meleagris gallopavo
CCAAGCTGCTCCTGTGTGGAAGGGAGAGAACAGCGTCGCAAAGGAATCTCCTGTTTTAATTGCATGCTCTGTCATTCTGACTGGCAGAACGTCTGAGTCGCTCTGTCCTGTGCTTGTTTGCAGGTGCGACTGGAAGTGAAGGTCATCCAGCTTCCCCTGCGAGTTCCAGGAGTGAAACTCCGGCAGACCACACGGGTATGCCATGGCTTTTTAGTTCCTGTGAGAGCTGCCAGCTCAAAGGCCAAATGTCGGCCAGATCTCTCGGCCGGCAGGTGTGAGAGCAAAGTGCTGCACGTGTATGGCCTTTCCTTGCACGATCCCCCGGCATGCTCACTGTGCTCCCCAGCGATGCCGTCGTGTACGGACACTTTTCCTGGGTCTTTGGTTGCAGAAGTGCCCCCAGGGAGGGCCTTGCCGTGCCCTCGGCACAGGAGATTTAACTTTGTGCATTCTGTTCAGGTCCGGAAAGACGAAAGTTTACACCTAGAGGAGGGTATTACGCCTGGTGGTCATCCCGTGTCCCAAGGAAACCCACGAGAAAAATGGGGAAGGCAGTGCCTGGCGGGACTAAAGGCACTGAGCAAGAGACTGTGCAGAAGGAGCTGTTGCAGAAAGGCAGCAGTGACGCGCAGCC
>NW_011130681.1:0-1000 GCF_000146605.3 Meleagris gallopavo
TTTCCCAGAATGACTGTGTGAAACTCAGCAGCTGATTGCTATGAAGGATTCCCCTTTGGTCAGTGTGTGCCAGTGACAGCACAAGAGCCTCAGGGTGGGCGCTGAGCCTGTTTGGGTGACAGGTAGGAAGTTTGCATCCCTGTATTCTCAGAGACCTTTACTGAGTCTTTTTCCCTAGGTTGTTATTTTGGTAAACATGAAAGCAGTTCTGTGGAAAGTCTGATAAATACCTTAAAGCAAAAGGAGGCTTAATTCAATAGGAAGCAGAAAGATCTAAAAGCAAGCAAATTTGACCGCTAGGTATGTGCAGAAATAAGCTACTGCCTGCTGCAGTTATTGCTATTAGAGTGCTTTGATCTGAAGTGCCTGCCGAGGTTCGTGTGCTTTCCATGTCCTTTTTTGCTCGTTTTATTTTATCCTTAAGCAGACATTTGATACCTTTCAGTTTGAGAAAATAGAATGAAGTACCTCCGTATTCTTGTCCCACTTGAGATTGTTGTCCAAGTCAGCATTTCTTGGTGCGTGGGAAAAGGAAATACTTTGTCATGCTGTCTTCTGAAAACGTGATGACAAAGAGAAAATACTAACTGAGGGCTGTTTCTTCTGATACTCAGGCCAGAATCAGTGACAAAACTGCAGTTTCTTGTCCAGCATGGATTAAGTACTCTGCGAGCGCTGGAGAAGCACGGCCTTCAGCCTGCCTTAATTATACACTGGGCAAGAAGCCTGCAAAATACAGTAAGCTGAATTATTGTTCAATATGTACAGTCTGTTTTTTCTCTCCTTGTGTAACTGAACGCACAAAGTAAACAAAATCAGGTGAGAAGGTGCTATTGAGAGCTGCCGTGAGCTCTGTCAGGTAAGTCGGTTTCTCTAGTCAAGCTATCAGCTACACTCTCCCTCACTACCTCTTAACATCAGATTGAACTGCAGTGTTGTTTTCTCTCTTCATGTTACTTCGGATAACTCTAGAGAGAGACCTCCTGAAATTTAATCACAA
>NW_011130682.1:0-430 GCF_000146605.3 Meleagris gallopavo
AACGACGCTTGAAGACGTGAAGGTGGTGGTTGACTGAGCTAAGGTCTTCCTCCAGTCAGATGCTCTTCAAATGTTTCCAGATTTCTCTGTGCAAGAGGCTGATGGCAGAGGCCTTCCACGGAAGCGCAGCCTTGCGGAGAGGCTGAGGAAGAAGGCAGATCTTGAGCAGACACCAAGGAGAGGCACAGATGTAAGACAGGCATCAGGACTTCTGTACTGTCCTCTGGCTGCCGCCTCTTGCCTTCTGCAGGCCTTCTTTGACACCTACGAAGCTTGAGTGAGGCCGCATCAGTGTGAAACACCGGTAAGCTATGGAGCTCTGAAGGGGAGCTGTGGGCTCCGGTACCTCAGGAGGGGATGTGCGTGCTCTTAATGTGCGTGCAGTCTGCTTGTGCTATGGCAGAAGGGCTTTGACAGCTGGGACCGTGTT
>NW_011130683.1:0-421 GCF_000146605.3 Meleagris gallopavo
GTCATTCACACCAGTCATTAGCCACGCCAGCTGTGTTCTAGAACAAGTGGAGATTGATATCCAATGGCAGCCACCAGGAAGAGAAAATTATTTTGTTGAGGTTAAAGACATTCCACTGCTTTGTCTTTATGAAGCATTTCATGTGCATCGAATTTGGCAGCCAGCAGAAGAGAAGACTCCGGGGAGACCTCCTGAGGGCGGCCTTCAGTATCCCAAGGCGGGCTGCAAAAAGCAAGGGACAGAGTCTTTAGATGGAACATAAGGAAGAAGTCTGTTACAATAAGCGTGGCACTGGAACAGGCACACTGAGGGACCCTGGGGCTCTCTGGAGCCCTGAGCACTGGGCGTCAGGGCCTGGGGATGGAGGGGATGGAGGGCACCATCCCCCTACCCCTTTCCAGGGGGACCACTGCCACCCCCA
>NW_011130684.1:0-586 GCF_000146605.3 Meleagris gallopavo
TTAAGAGACCATTTTACCTGTTTGTGAATATAGATGGAGGGAAAGCATCTGGGGTCCTGACACAGGAATGGGCAGGAAGAAAGAAACCTGTAGGGTACTTTTCTAAGTTACTTGATCCTGTGAGTAGAGGGTGGCCAACTGGTTTACAAGCCGTAGTGGCGGTAGCCCTTTTAGTAGAAGAAGCTGGAAAAATAACCTTCGGTGGAGAATTAAACATTAAACTCCCCTACAACATTAGGGGAGTATTACAACAAAAGGCAGATAAGTGGATAACTGATGCCAGGTTGTTAAAATATGAGGGGCTATTAGTACACTCCCCCAGATTGGAGATTGAAACTACGGGCTTACAGAACCCTGCTCAATTTCTTTATGGAGAACCAAATGGAAATCTAACCCATGATTGTATACAATGTATAGAACATCAATCCCAAATTCGGGAAGACCTGGAGGAAGAAGAGTTACAGGAAGGAGGAAAAATTATATGCAGACGGGTCCTCTAGGGTGGTAGATGGGAAGCGTAGGTCAGGATATGCAATAGTTGATGGGAAAACATTATCAGTAGCCGAAATCAGGGCGTTAGATAAAT
>NW_011130685.1:0-490 GCF_000146605.3 Meleagris gallopavo
TCGCTACTTGCTCTGACTCTTCTGGGTTGACAAGGGCTCGATTCACCTATAGAAGGATAAACAAGGGTTGGTGTCAAACTTTCACAAGCTGAATTATGAAAGTGGTTCTTGATCAGGGGTGAACTGAAGCTGTTAGGTATGGGCTGGAATGCTAGAAGCAGATAAAAGCCCAATGTCAGCATGAATTCTATGTTGCTGAAAAGCAGGGTTTTGGAAGCTGGATTCGCACCCTTACCTGCCAGGACTACGACTTCTGTCTCCGAGGGCTCCCTGGCATTGTGCTGCAGTTGGCGTTTGGCCCCAGAGGATGGTTTTCCCAGCCCAAAGCAGGAACACCAACTTCCAGCTGGTGATTCCTTCATCTTGCTGCGTGGGCTTTGTCTGGAGAGAGAAACACGGAATGGTGTGAGTCGTGCGCGTCAAGCAAGATGCAGAGCATGTGAGCAACGGCTCCACCGCTGTACAGGACAGCATCTCAGGGATGGCTTTG
>NW_011130686.1:0-771 GCF_000146605.3 Meleagris gallopavo
GGAGGGGTGGAGCCTGGCTCTGCCCCACTCCACAGCCAAACTGCCCCCAGCTGTGCTCGCAGGGCTGCACCCCGCCCCAGGTGCGGGTTCCACAAAAACAGAAGGGCAAGGGAATGCCCAGGCAAAGGCAAGGGCCAAGAGAACATGGAAGGAAATGCCAAGGATGACGGCCCAGACAATACGGCAGGGAACGCCAAAACTGAATGCCGACATGAATGTGGCAACACAAAGCCAAGGGGTCATTAGGCCAAGAGAATGGGGCAAGGAACACAAAAATAGGAGGACAAGAGAATGTAATAGTGAAAACAGTGCAAGACCAGAGACAAGCAAGACACAGAACAAAGAGGATAGGCAGCCTTCTGTGGGCACCATGAAGCGCAATTCAGAGCTCTGGGGGAACCCTATTGTGCCGGGCTCTGGAATGGGTAAACGCTGGCGGGTGTGCATCGCCCTTACCTGCTGGGCAGACAATGACCAGTCAGCAAAGTGAGGTTCCGGGGCATGCTGGGAAACGCAGATTCCAGTTCCTTGCTGTTTCCACAGAGACCAACACATCTCTCCGTGCAGTTGTTACGGCACTTGGGAGCACCGCAGCTCTGCTGCCACCTGTTGGACACAATACAGTCATGAAGGCACTGCCCTGCATCCGGGCCTCTTGCACAAACCTGTGCTCCTTGCTCGGAGCACATGGCTGCACTCTGTGCACCATGTTGCTTACCACCAGAGAAGGCTCAGCTACCCAACACCATTTTTGCTTCCATCTTGTCTGAG
>NW_011130687.1:0-746 GCF_000146605.3 Meleagris gallopavo
TCTGCCTACGGGACACCTCAAGTCATTGAGAGCGACCAAGGAACTCATTTTACTGGTGCACTGATACAACGCTGGGCAGAAGAAAATAACATCGAATGGCGATTCCACCTGCCATATAATCCAATGGGGGCAGGCCTCATCGAACGTTATAATGGTATTCTTAAGGCTGCCCTGAAGACAGACTCCCAGTCCCTGCAGGGGTGGACAAAGAGACTGTATGAAACCTTGCGAGACCTGAATGAAAGACCCTGAGATGGTAGGCCCAGTGCCCTGAGAATGTTGCAGACAACGTGGGCTACCCTGCTTAGGATCCAAATGACGGGCACTGATCATCAGGTAAGACCCCCAGATTGGTAATGAAAATAATCTTCTGCTCTCTGCCCCTGAGAATTTAGATCCTGGCACCCACAGAATAAAATGGCCATGGAAGGTGCAGGTAGGACCCAAGTGTTGTGGCCTACTTGCACCTTGGGGGAGATTGTTGGAGGCGGGAGGCTCAGTAGTCCCTCCAGTAATAGGTACATGGCCTACTGATGTTGTGGTCAACACTCCGATTTTCATTGCTAAGGGACTCCCATCGTGTCCCTGTGGCAGATCAGGACACCCCCCTTTGGTGCCTGATATTATTATGCAGCCGCAAACATCCAGCCAGAAAGTGTGGTACAGGCTGCCAGGACGTGGCCCTGTACAAGTGGAAGTGTTGACCCAGGATAGGAAACAACGGCCTGTATGTTGCCCTGGAGGGC
>NW_011130688.1:0-513 GCF_000146605.3 Meleagris gallopavo
AGGACGCAATGGGGCTGTTGGGATTTCTAATTTACCTAGCCTTTCCTTCATTCCCCGTAGTTCCTCCTGAGGAAAAGTTTTTTCTTGAGGCAAACTGTGGGTGACAGTATCGCTGGCGTGCTTACACGTTAACAGTTCCTCAAAAGCCATTTGCAACGAAGCCGAATTACGTTTCTCTCTTTCTAATTGTTCCTCAAGGTTGATTCTACAGAGTTGGTACCAATTCTTGTGTTACTTTAACTGATTCCTGCAGTGCTTGTATAGTTTGGGTTTCCGCCAAATGCTTTTCATCTCGGAACTCCACAGCAGCTTTTCTAACACTGCCCGGCTTCTCTGAACCACGCTGCATCCACGGTGGTGACTCTCTCCCTCTTGCTTCCCATAGAGACTCCTTGCTTCTTCTTTCCTAGGTTTCCTATCGCCCTCCTTCCCTTCCCCTTTCCCCTAATTCATAATAGTGTCCGTCCTCCCTTCCCCACCTCCCTCGACTAAGATCTGTGATAAACTGGTCGG
>NW_011130689.1:0-498 GCF_000146605.3 Meleagris gallopavo
GGGTTTCCCTAGCAGAGAATGAACAATCATGCTTCATCTAGTGGCTTTTCTTCAGTCCTTCCAACTCCATTTAGAAAGTAACTATGAAATGGTAAAGAAATGCTTTAGCCAACAACACCCAAAATCCTATAATCACCGTATCATCTACGTTCTGAGCCAATATGCAACAGTGCTGAAGATATCTCAGCTTGTCAGCAGGTCCTTCTTGCCTCTGAAGAGAACCTGCTATGGGAGATTCTGCCACAGAGAGCGTCCTGCTGTAACTCCACAGAGCGGGGCTTCCCTGTCTTCCAGGGGCTGGCAGGCATGTCATGGTAGGTTGGAGGAGAAAGGGGTGTCCCACAGTACTGTCCACACAAATCCTTTTCTGCTCTGGGAGCACTATGAAAACCCTTTCCTCTCACTTGCTGCTTGGCCTGTGTTCTTCCGTTGAAAATGTGGGCAGCAGTGTCCTCAGGAGGCCCAGGCAGGAAGGATGCACAGAGCAAGAGCTGTGTC
>NW_011130690.1:0-540 GCF_000146605.3 Meleagris gallopavo
CAGATGGGATCCCAGAATGAATGAAGGTCAGTGCAGGAGCAGCTGCTGATGGGAGGAAGGAAGTCCATGCGAATGAGCTCTGAAGCATCTGCAGGTATGGTACCAGAGGAGGCAGCAATGATGTCGGAGGGCTTCCCAGCAGGAAGCTGTCTCATCCAAATGCTTGCTGAGTGTTTGGAAGCCCAAACCCTTCCAGCCTCCAAGCTGAAGGCAGCCCAGAGGCAACATCTCCTTGGTCTGACTGCGTGGTGCCCGAGAAAGAGGGTGATCTGAGCTGGATGCAGAAAAGTCATCTTCGTTTCTCTGTCATTTGACTTCAGATCACCCCATTGGGTGACCATTCTTCTTAAAGTTTGGATCGAGGAGGTGACCCCTCCCTTTGCTTATGATGAAAGCACAGAAGTGCTGCAGGCACTCACCAAGGTTGCAATCATTGCTGGGGTGGGAGCGTTTGTCCCACAGCTGGTGAGCAGAGCTGGTGCTCTGGTGAGCGTGCCGCATGTGGACACAGAGCTTTGGGCCTCCTTGGAACAGATCACC
>NW_011130691.1:0-519 GCF_000146605.3 Meleagris gallopavo
GCCCAGGGGCTTTTGCTTCCCCGATATGGTCTCCTAGGAGGCCCTCGTTTGCTAACTCCTTTCCAAAGTTCTCACAAAGCAACATCCACCCAGGAGATCTGTGAAAAACACAATTGTCACTAAGGGGATTTGGGCCTCTCTTTAATTTCTGCTATGCTGTACTTTAGCTCCTCATTATAAAGTTAGCTCCTCAAGGTTCTTTGTCTCTGCAGGACTGAAAATTGCTGACTGAATGTCTGGGTCCAATATGCCTCTATTTTTCCCTTAAGTGGCCATCCACAGTTCTGCAAAATGTTTGTGTAATGCTACGAAATATTTCACATCAATCTTATTTAAGATTTTTCTGCAGTGAATTCAAGAAGAAAAGAAAAAAACCACCATCTGAACAATAAGCCACCAGAAAAAAAAACTAGCCTAATATTTTAGTATAAAGTGTCAACTGAGCTTTCTTTTTTCTTTGTTTTTTTTCTCTCTTTTTTTCCCCCTTCCTCTATTGGAAGGAAGAGAACTGACGTTTTT
>NW_011130692.1:0-653 GCF_000146605.3 Meleagris gallopavo
AAATCGGTAATTCTACATAGAGCCTCCGGTGCCGCCTGGAGGCCCTAGGGGGACTAACATCCCCCGTCACGCCATGAACTGTGCTAGGGCCAATTCTTTTGCTTCCGATGGCTCAGGCGTCGTGGCCCGAGACACTTGAGGCGGCTTTTTTTCCTATTAGGAACAATGAAGTCTTCTAGGTTCCATGCTCTTGTTGGTATCCTCTCTATAATTCTTACCCTTGGTTTCTTAGGGTAGTTTTGAAATGTTTGATTGTCCTTTAGCTGTCTCCAAAGCTGGAGAAGGACATGGTTGGGCTGGCGGTCAATCTTAGCAAATTGGACCGCAGCTCGAATTAGGTCATTAAACATTGGTTTTCGGGAAACCCTTATGGGTCCCGATCGAGGAGCTCCAATAGCCGGCGTCTTGGTTTTAGTCACCGGCAGGACCTCAGCTTCTTCTAACATGCGAATGTTGCGCCTGGTCCGTAGGCGTTCTGTCTCCCCCAGATCAGCAACTATCCGAGCAGCCTGCTGAACTACGGTTTCCGAGGTCACCAGAGGGTTTAATATCGAAACCAAGGTCCCATATAGGTGGGAAGGGGCCTCTTGGAAAATTAAATACTCGCATGCCCGCCGAGAACTGGATCATATCCGGGCTATCCTACGAGTCTT
>NW_011130693.1:0-837 GCF_000146605.3 Meleagris gallopavo
AACAGGAAAGGAATGCTTGCAGCAAGGAACAAGATCACGCAAAGAAAGCAGCAGGAAAGACAAAGAACCTACAAATAGGAAACAAAGACAAAGCAAAGCAATCACAAAAAAGGCTCACTACAGAAAATAACAAATGAGAAAATTGCAAAACAAGGATGGAGAGCAAAGCAAAGCAAAACGAGGTCGAGAAATACAAGAGGAAAGCCAATGAATTCAATTCACTAGCATGGCAAAGCAAAGAATCCTAGCAAAGTAAAGAGAGAACAAAGCTCACCAGTGCTTAGCAATGGAAAGAAAGAACGAAAATTTAACTGCAATGCAAGGCCCCGATACCAACAATAACCAAAGAGCAAACCAAAACCAAAGACCAGCAATAGAAAAGAAAGCGTAAGCAATAAGAAGTCAAGGAGAGCAAAGCAAAATCTCTTGAAATCCTCACAAACAGAGGGGAATACGCTCAGGAAAGGAAAAAGCAGTTCCAAGAATAGAAACAAAAGGGAAAAAAAACAACCCTTGAAAAAAAACAATGCATTGCAATGCAGAAGGAGCAGGAAACCAAGGCAGAAACCACAGAAAAACAACACGGAAAACAAACCGAGGAAACCAACATCAACCCATGCAGCAGCAGCAGCCTCTGCAGTAACATGAAAATGCAAAAAAAATCAAGGTCATGGCAAAGCACAGATGACCACCGAGTGTGCAGGAGGCCAAAATCTTGGCATCCGTGCCCAGGAGGAGGAAAGGGTAGCTACTGAGCATGCTGCTGCCTCCACCACACATGCACCTGCAGGGTCGCCAGCCCAGAAGGAGTCTGTGGCTGCCAGTCGGAACAAAACA
>NW_011130694.1:0-566 GCF_000146605.3 Meleagris gallopavo
TTATTCGGGCAGCAATATCTTTCCACAGGTCAGCAGCCCAAATAGGTTTACCCTTTCTTTGCCAGTTGTTTTGCTCCCACTGCTGTAACCACCCCCATAGAGCATTTGCCACCATCCACGAGTCAGTGTAAACATAAAGCATTGGCCACCTCTCCCGTTCAGCAACATCCAAGGCCAGTTGGACAACCTTTACCTCTGCAAATTGGCTCGATTCTCCTTTTCCTTCAGTGGCCTCTGCAACTTGTCGTGTGGGGCTCCACACAGCGGCTTTCCATCTACGGTGTTTCCCCACAATACAACACGATCCATCTGTGAATAGGGCATATGTCTTCTCATTTTCGGGTAGTTCATTGTATGGTGGGGCCTCTTTAGCACGTGATATCTCTTCTGCTGGCGGTGTTCCAAACTTTTTGCCTTCAGGCCAGTCCATGATCACCTCTAGGATTCCTGGACGGTTGAGATTCCCCATCCGCGCTCGCTGCGTAATCAGCGCAATCCACTTACTCCAAGTGGCATCAGTAGCATGATGGGTGGAGGGACCCTTTCCCTTGAACATCCAGTTCAGC
>NW_011130695.1:0-507 GCF_000146605.3 Meleagris gallopavo
CAGCCAGCCTGGCCTTGAACCCCTCATCCACAGGGATGGACGGGGCATCCGCAGCCTCTCTGGGCGGCTGTTCCAGCACCTCATCACCCTCTCACTGATAAATTTCTCTCTGATACCTGAACTAATGTCCACTCTTTTTGTTGAAAACTCTTCCCCTTTGCTCTGTTGCTCTCTCCCCATGTTAAAAGCTGCCTTCCTCCTGCTTAGCAGTTCCCATCTAATTCCTGGAAGGCCACATCAGGTGTCCCCAGAGTATTCTCTTCTCCAGACTGAACAAGCCCAGCTCTCACTGCTGGCTCAGGTGAAGCTTTTTGCCCGCCAGGACGCCTGCGTCCTTCTCAGCAGGGCTGCCCTCGAGGAGTTCTTCTCCCGGTCTGCACGTATATCTGGGATTGCCCCGACCCAGGTGCAACACCCTACACTTGACCTTGTTGAATCCCATGAGGTTCACATGCTGCCTCCCAGATGAAGATTTGGAAACAGCTTTGTGAAGAAATGAAAGAACCT
>NW_011130696.1:0-467 GCF_000146605.3 Meleagris gallopavo
GGCTCAAGTCAGGGAACAAAGAGCAATCAGAGCTTCATACTCTACCTCCATCTGTGCCACGTCAGGCTCACGGCTGATCTCGCTGCACGCGACGCCCATCCCAGCAGGCACAACAAGCTGGAACTGAAAAGAAACACACTTGTATTTTCTCTGTTCACACAACCACAGTGTTGAGAGACTTCTGGAGAACTACCCTTGTCTACCCCCTGGCATAGGCAGATGTTCTAGAAACAACCACTTAGTTCAGTCAAGTCAAACGTGGCAGCCCATT
The DNA here is from genome assembly GCF_000146605.3 of Meleagris gallopavo. NCBI lineage: Eukaryota > Metazoa > Chordata > Aves > Galliformes > Phasianidae > Meleagris > Meleagris gallopavo. Next base: position 272 of record NW_011130696.1, read on the forward strand.
AGGCAGCATTTTACCAAGTGCTATCCCTCTGCTAGCAGATGGGGACTCTGGCACAAAGCAGCAGGTGCATTTGCCCAGGGCACTGTGACAGCGCAGTAGCAGGGCAGTGAGAGGAATCATTGCTGGAGGTGGATCTGCTCCCCAGCCCTCATCTCCCAACCTCCAGCACCCGCGTCAGCCCTGCACGTGGATTTCC
>NW_011130698.1:0-522 GCF_000146605.3 Meleagris gallopavo
CGCTGCTGTGGCCTAAAGCCGAAGCCAGAGAAGCCGGCGCTGTCCCCGGGACTTCAATCCGCAGCCCGAAAGGCTGACGCCGGCTGCGGGGCCTAAAGCCGCAGCACCGGAGGCCGGCACCGGCTTCGGGTCTGAAGCACAGCCACAGAGCCCTGCGCCGGCCCCGGGGCCTTGTGCGAACGGACTGTTGTTTCTGCGTCAGATCTTCAAAAAGAGCCATTGGTTTGAAGAAGCAGAACATCGTGCATCTGTTCTCTGCGACTTATCCTTAGAAAGAGTTGATCTAAGAAGTCAAATACTGTATGTGGTAGCGGCGTGTTTTAGAAACATTACTACTGAATTAGGTGATTCATTCTTTCTTGCAAAACTGTGCCAGTCGGTAAGTGTTCCAAACAATGCGGGTATAGCGTTAGGGATTAGAAAACATATCGTAGAGTTGTTCTGCTAGGATAAGAAACTGCCAGCGAAAGAAGAACAGATTTAGCAAACATCAAAGAAGGCAGGGCCTCTCCACAAGGCCGG
>NW_011130699.1:0-441 GCF_000146605.3 Meleagris gallopavo
CTAACCTAAACCTCTCCTGTCTTAGTTAAAAAGCCATTCCCCCGTATCCCATCACTATCCACCCTCGTAAACAGACGTAAACGGAGGTCAGCTGCTACTCTCCCATTCTTTTGACCCCTTCAGTCCAACAGTCAAATGAATACTGGATTAATTTCCTTTATTTCTATGTAGGCAAGAAAATAAAAGAATATCTGATAGTACAGACCAAGAGATTTGAGCCTTTGCTTTTACACCTCCCGTAGCAGTGTCTCTATTTGTCCTCTCCTCCTCAGCAACACAGTGTTCTCCCTGACGCAGAATCACAGAATTGTAGGGGCTGGAAGGCACCTCTCGAGATGATCGAGTCCAAGCCCTGTGCCAAAGCAGGCTCCGTAGACCAGGTTGCACAGGTTGGCGTCCCGGCAGGTCTTGAACATCTCCAGACAAGGAGACTCCACAGCC
>NW_011130700.1:0-477 GCF_000146605.3 Meleagris gallopavo
CTGCTCTCTCACATAAAGAGCAACTCCACCACCCTGCCTAGCCAGCCGATCTTTCCTAAAAAGCACATAGCCCTCCATGACAACATTCCAGTCATGCGAGCTGTCCCACCACATCTCCGTGATCGCGATGAGATCATGACCTCGCGACCGCACGCAGAACTCCAGCTCTTCCTGTTTATTCCCCATGCTACGCGCATTAGTATACAGGCACTTAAGAGAAGCAGCATCCCCCCACCCCTCTCCAAGCCTTTGAACTCTACTGTCTCCACCCATCAAGTTCCGTTTGGAGCCTCGAACTGTCCCCTCAGTCCCAGCAGTCCTCATTTTGTCCCTTCCCCCTTCATACCTAGTTTAAACACCTGTCAATAAGTCCCGCCAGTTCCTCAGCTAGAACCCTCTTTCCCCGTGGAGACAAGCTGCATCCATCTGCAGCCATCATGCCAGGTGCCGAGTAAATTGCCCCATGATCAAAAAAAA
>NW_011130701.1:0-546 GCF_000146605.3 Meleagris gallopavo
GAACTTTATGACAACCTTTGGGCTGTAATACCCCTGACAACGAAAACACAACTTGCATTTCAAAGTGGCGCTGCTGTGTTTTGTACCAATTTCCAGATCAGTGCTCCTGTGGTCTCTTAGGTAGGACAGGGTGAAGGGGAGCGGCGTGAAGCTGTGTGCATTCCCTGCTGCGGAGCCGTGCCGGTGGCGGGGGTTGGTTTGCTTTTTCTTGGCAGGGTGGGAAGGAGCTCTGGGTTAGAGGAGCATCCCGATGGCACGTGTGGGTCAGCAGCTCTGCCAGAGGAGGAGGCGAGGCTGCGCGCCGAGCTGCAGGAGAGGAAGGGGAGGAGGTCCCAGCACAGCTTTGCACGGTGCTCTGCGGCACTGGGCAGCTCCTGGCTCAGCTGTGGGATCGGAGGAGGAAGGGGAGCGAGGAAATGTGAGGGTGGGAGGGCACTGGCCAAACACAGCTGGTGCATCTCTGTGCAGTTTTGCCTTCCCGGGAGGAACCCAGAGCTTCCAGTTGTTCTGCTCCTGTAGCATCTGTACTGCAGTGTGAGCATAAGG
>NW_011130702.1:0-601 GCF_000146605.3 Meleagris gallopavo
CAAAACTGAATGCCGACATGAACGTGGCAACACAAAGCCAAGGGGAATGGCCAAGAGAATGGGGCAAGGACACAAAATAGGGAGGACGAAGAGAATGTAATAGTGAAAACAGTGCAAGACCAGAGACAAGCAAGACACAGAACAAAGAGGATAGGCAGCCTTCTGGGCACCATGAAGCGCAATTCAGAGCTCTGGGGGAACCCTATTGTGCCGGGCTCTGGAATGGGTAAACGCTGGCGGGTGTGCATCGCCCTTACCTGCTGGGCAGACAATGACCAGTCAGCAAAGTGAGGTTCCGGGGCATTCCGGGAAACGCAGATTCCACTTCCTTGCTGTTTCCACAGAGACCAACACATCTCTCCGTGCAGTTGTTACGGCACTTGGGAGCACCGCAGCTCTGCTGCCACCTGTTGGACACAATACAGTCATGAAGGCACTGCCCTGCATCCGGGCCTCTTGCACAAACCTGTGCTCCTTGCTCGGAGCACATGGCTGCACTCTGTGCACCATGTTGCTTACCACCAGAGAAGGCTCAGGTACCCAACACCATTTTTGCTTCCATCTTGTCTGAGACTGCTCATGATGCACAGCCCTCATCTTT
>NW_011130703.1:0-636 GCF_000146605.3 Meleagris gallopavo
ATCCAAAAGGAATGCCTCCTATTTTATAATGCTGGCCACAGCGTCACAGGTGGACACAGCAGAGGTTGAACCTTCCTGCCAGCACTCAGTTCATTTTGTAGCCAGGCGACAGATGGCAGCAGAGGGCCAGGATGACAGCACAGCACCTGACGTGGAGGTGCACACGGAGCACAGGGCTGTCACTGAACTCCTCCGCACTGAACAGAGCATTTATGAAGACCAACACGTGGATGTGAGCGCAGTGAGGCTTCAGCAGTGGCAACAGCGATGCAAAAGACAAACCACCCAAACAGCCAGATTGTTTTTTTCTTTTTAAACAAGCACAGCATGCAGGCACTCGTTCAACACTGGAAAAAAAGCATAGCTAATGGTGGTAACCGTGTTGAAAAACAGAGTTTTGTAGCTGAGAATTCACTCTATGTATCTGTTGTCATTTCTATGGAAATAAATAGGAGGCATTCCTTTCAGAGCAATCTACGTACATCATCAATGAGCCATCATCCTAGTAATGCAGTAATACTAATAATAGGAACAGAAAAAACAGATTCTCAGAATACCTTTTGTGGGTATGGAACAACAAAACCAACGACTGCAGTCAGCTGCAGTTATTCCCCCGGAATGAACTGATAGCAGCAG
>NW_011130704.1:0-497 GCF_000146605.3 Meleagris gallopavo
GCACCTCCACGTCAGGTGCTGTGCTGTCATCCTGGCCTCTGCTGCCATCTGTCGCCTGGCTACAAAATGAACTGAGTGCTGGCAGGAAGGTTCAAACTCTGCTGTGTCCACCTGTGACGCTGTGGCCAGCATTATAAAATAGGAGGCATTCCTTTTGGATCAGCCCTTGCATAGTTATGAAAAATTAAGGTTTGTAATGGCTGGCTGAGTAAATTGGTGGCTGCTAAGAGAGGGGCACAACTCTAAAATAACAGTAGTTAGACACTGGTAGCTTTCAAGGCCAATTTAAATAACGTGGCTGTCTTGGGTTATTTACTTATTTAATGTTATCTTTCATTGTCGTTATTTCCTGAAAAGTCTTCAGGTCTGGCATTCTAGGCTTGATTTTGAATCTGCAAACTCTAGTATTCTCGAGCAACTCCATCCTGTCAGTGGATTAGATTTCATACTCCATTGTAAACTGCTTTTAAGAATTGGTATTGCAAGAATGATTCTTG
>NW_011130705.1:0-450 GCF_000146605.3 Meleagris gallopavo
ATGAGCAAGGAGCTCATGCGCAAGCTCAAAGGAAAGAAGAAGGTCCGTGAAATGTGGAAAAAGGGTCTGATCGCTTGGGAAGAATATAGGAATGTAGTCAGGGCCTGCAGGGATGCAACGAGGAAGGCTAAAGCCCGTCTGGAATTGAATCTAGCTAAAGTGATAAAGGATAATAAAAAAGGCTTCTTCAAGTATGTTAATAGCAAAAGGAAAACTAGGGAGAATGTGGGCCCCTTACTAAGTGAGGGGGGGGTCCTCGTAACGGGGATGCTGAGAAGGCAGAGATACTGAATGCCTTCTTTACTTCTGTCTTCAGTGAAAAGGCTCCCCTGCAGGAATCCCACACCCTGGAGGTTAGTGAGAGGGTCTGGGGAATGGGAGACTTCCCTTTAGTCAGGAAAGAGGACGTGCGTGAGCGCCTAGGCGGTACTAAGGTCCACAAGTCCATGG
>NW_011130706.1:0-522 GCF_000146605.3 Meleagris gallopavo
CCACTGTTTTCAATTATTTCGGGGTCCCTTATTTTCTTTTTTTTCCCGGGGGCGCGGATCCGCGGATCCCTCCGCCCTTCTAGTCACGGAACCGGGCCGAACCAGCCCGTAAACCGTTGACATTCTTGGTGGAGAATGCGGGCAACAGTTGCTTTTTAGCTTTTTGAACAAATCTCTCTCTCCGCTCTCAGACAGCTTCATTGGGAAAGTTTATCTGTTTCACCAGTACTGTCTGAAAGCGTGACCTTGAAAAGTCCAGGCGGACGGCCAATACTCTAGGATATTTGTAAACTTTGAGCCTTGCTATCTTGTTTCTGTAAAAGAAAAAAAAGAAGAAAAATAGCTTTCTCTACTGAAACTAGCCTTTTAAGGGGTCTGCATGCCACTGTCTCTTCTTTCTTAATGCTAAAAACATACTGGGCCTTAATTAATTTCACCACTTTGCTCTATGGAGCAATAGGTATATATAGCCAATTGAAAACATGGATGGAAATAACTATGTGGCATCTGCATATTATGTGG
>NW_011130707.1:0-730 GCF_000146605.3 Meleagris gallopavo
GGCCAACAGATCTGGTGAGGACTGGGCACATCTTGAAGGACTGAAGAGATCTTCGTGTCTAATAACGTCCACACCTTACCAAGGAACAGGACACGTTCAACTCGGGCAGCCCAAAACGCCTACAGAATGTGATGGTGGAGGGCGCCAATCCTAGAAAGAAAGAAGAAAGCTTCACATACAGCACTGAACAATATCGCGGAAAAAAGAATACTAGTGAATCGAGAAACCCCAAGTCATGGACAGCACTCAGCACAAGCCTATTTGGGAGCCTACCTCTTCTTTGGGCATCACACGTGGTCAGAAGGGTGCATTTGGATCCAGGAAACTCCAACGAAGCGCCAACGGGCAACAGGGAAGAAAGAGAAGAAGAACAGATCAAAAGGGAAGAAAATGCTGTTGAATCCAAACAGAAAAGAAGACAACATTGGGACATGGCTCTGACATACCATCAGCACTGGGGAGACCTGAAAATGGGGAAAGGAAAAGCACCCAGTGAAAGCAACATGAGCACGAGGGACATCCGACACCAAGCTGAGAGCACCTCAGCAAGCATTTAAAAAGGACACGTCAAGGATCAACGTACCTTGGCACAGAGACCAAGCTTTGGATATTGGCATCCACCTCCGGCTGCAGTTTCCTGCTGCTTCCACCAAGAGCCTGGCTAAAGTCCTGGCACCGCACGCGACGACCGCAGTGCCACGCTGCAAGCTTGGGCACAGGACAACAAAAG
>NW_011130708.1:0-438 GCF_000146605.3 Meleagris gallopavo
AGAAGATGAAGTCAATTCAAAACCAAGAACTAAAAATACAAAGGAAAAACGAAAGCAAAGGGAAGAAGTGGGAACAAGCAGAGTAGAAAGGAAAGCAAAGCAAAGCAAGAAAACTAGAAAGCAATGCGAAGCAACGTGAAGCAGAGGTGAAAAGGAAGCACAAAAGAGCAAACCAAAGCAAAGCAAGGGAAAATAAAAGCAGCCTCAATTTTGGCAGCTCGATCTTCCTGGTGGTTGCTTTTTTGTCCTTCACTGGCCCGACTGCTGGGCACATGAGCATCTCCATGGCACACCTTTACACCTCATTGCAGCCTTTCAGGACCTAAAGGGGAGCCACAAACAGGAGGGGAGTCAACTCTTGGAAAGGGCAGATAACAGCAGGACCAGGGAAAATGGTTTGAAGTTGAGGCAGGGAAGAGTTAGGTTGGATGTCAGGGG
>NW_011130709.1:0-508 GCF_000146605.3 Meleagris gallopavo
GGTCCCTTCCAACCCGGGCCATTCTGTGATTCTGTGACTAGGAAAGGCGTTACAACGGAGGTGTGATGGTGGGAGGACTGGCACAGCAGAGAGGTACTATAAAGGAAGGGAAGAAGATTGCTCCCCCATATCAGAAGATTCCAGGTGCAAGAGGAAAAAGCATCACCAAGGAGGGACCTCCAGAAGGAGATCCTTCCCCAGCTGCAGTCAGCCCTTGCATGAGCTCTGAGAGAGGTGCAGCCAGGCTCCAGCCCTTCCGTCACACAGCTGAATTGCCTTCACCTGTGCTCCCAGGGCTGAGCAGCTCCTTTCTGCAGGTGCTCCACCAGTGCTTCAGGCTGGGACTCAACAGATCCCATGCATATGTGAAAGATTTTTGTTTTGTTTTTCTTTTTCTAGGGAGATTGAAAAAGCCAAGAGGTTCTCTGCCCTTGCTCCTGCCCTTTGTTCCTGCCTCCACCTGCCACCAGCGTGCAGCCAGGAGAGGAGGGGCGCTCAGGAGCACGAT
>NW_011130710.1:0-547 GCF_000146605.3 Meleagris gallopavo
CATTTTGCAGATAATACCTTTTCCCCCTCTCATCCTTCGATGGCTCCTGATGGTCCCTTGTTTCTCAGTTATAATGGGCTCTCAGTGTCATGAGCCCGTTCGCGTAAGAATTTGGGAGTGGCGTTCACTCCATGAATCTTATCACAGTTAGTGTCCCTAGTTGCTATCATGCAGACTCCACCAACCTCCAACAGATAGATACAGCTACAATATACACTCCTAAGGGGGAAGCAGGAATGCATTTTTTGATGAGCATAGATATGCTGTAGTAGATGTAACAGTGACTTAACAAGACTGGACATGGCTGGATGCACTTGGTTGTTTTTCCACCTTAGAGGACAGGTTTACACACACCTACAGCACACAGCTCTCCTGCTGTGTCGTGAGGATCAGAGCGAACCCCATGGCTGTCTGAACTCTTCACACCACCAGAGGTAAGGTTCCTCAGCACAGCTGGATCCACTCTTAGTCCCAGATGCAATTACTAAGATGCAATTATTTTCTTCTGATTTCTGTTCTATTTCAGCTCAGCGTAGTTTACTCAGCC
>NW_011130711.1:0-317 GCF_000146605.3 Meleagris gallopavo
CACTGAGTCAGTGGTTCAATTTTTCAAACACAAAATACACGTAGGAAAAGCAGAGCTCAAGTCTTCTCTTTGGACAGCTGAACTCTCACCCATCATGAGCAGAGGGTGAGAAATCTTACTCAAAATCCACAACGACCAATGATGCTTCCATGCTGATTGCATTACATGCCACAGAACGGCCAAAAACTCCGTCAGCCGAGTACTGGCAGAAAATGAGAGTACACATTTTTAGCATTTCATCGTGAATTCAAAGTATAGTCTCAGTTTACTATTAAAATTGGAAGGGAAAAAAAAACTACTCTGTACATATATACATT
>NW_011130712.1:0-456 GCF_000146605.3 Meleagris gallopavo
GGGTGTGCATCGCCCTTACCTGCTGGGCAGACAATGACCAGTCAGCAAAGTGAGGTTCCGGGGCATGCCGGGAAATGCACATTCCACTTCCTTGCTGTTTCCACAGAGACCAACACATCTCTCCGTGCACTTGTTACGGCACTTGGGAGCACCGCAGCTCTGCTGCCACCTGTTGGACACAATACAGTCATGAAGGCACTGCTCTGCATCCGGGCCTCTTGCACAAACCTGTGCTCCTTGCTCGGAGCACATGGCTGCACTCTGTGCACCATGTTGCTTACCACCAGAGAAGGCTCAGGTACCCAACAACATTTTGGCTTCCATCTTCTCTGATAACTGCTCATTATGCACAGCCCTCATCTTTGCTTTGGTGAGGTTGGGGACTGCCATTGCTTCCTCAGTCCCACAGACCCTTCCCATCCCACACTGCCATGGGAGATCAGGTTCTGGACCACC
>NW_011130713.1:0-813 GCF_000146605.3 Meleagris gallopavo
CTGGGGAGACCTGAAGATGGGGAAAGAAAAAACACCCAGTAAAAAGCAACGTGAGCACAAGGGACTACATCCGGTAGTTATGTCACTTACCCCGCTCCAGGGATCAGGGCACAGGTAACGGCAGCAACTCAAGGGGGGGCACAAGGCCAACAGCATCTGGCAGAGGACTCGGCCAATGTAGAAGGAATGAAGATATCTTCATGTCCAATAAGGTCCATGCCTTTCCGAAGAACAGAACACGTTCAGTGTAGGAACATGGGCAGCCCAAAATGGCTACTGCATCTGGTGGTGCAGTCACCAATCCTAGAAAGAAAGAAGAAAGCTTCACATGCAGGACTGAACAACGTTGCTTAAAAAACACAAACTCTTGGTACTAGAAATTCCATGACATGGACAGCACTCTGCAAAAGCCTGTTTGGGAGCCTACCTCTTCTTTTGGCATCACACGTGGTCAGAAGAGTGCATTTGGATCCGGGAAACTCCAACCAAGCGCCAACGGGCAACATGGAAGAAAGAAGAAAAACAGATCAAAAGGGTAGAAAACGCTGTTGAATCCAAACAGAAAAGACGACGACGTTGGCACATGGCACTGACATTCCGTCAGCACTGGGGAGGCCTGAACATGGGGAAAGGAAAAGCACCCAGTGAAAGCAACGTGAGCACGAGGGACATCCGACACCAAGCCCAGAGGACCTTCAGCGAGCGTGTTCAACAGGACACATCAGGGATCAACGTACCTCGGCACAGAGACTAAGCGTTGGATTATTGGCATCCACCTCCGGCTGCGGTTTCCTGCTGCTTCCACCAAGAGCC
>NW_011130714.1:0-359 GCF_000146605.3 Meleagris gallopavo
AGGTCAAGTCCCTGGTGAGGAGAAAAAAGGTGACAGCACACCTCTCAGGAAGGATAGAAAGTGTGACGCGGGGAACTACCAGCATGTCAGTCTACACCTCTGGGCTGGTCACGGATCTATGGAGCAGATCATCCTGGAAGTGACTCTCAAGCACACATTCCAGTGCGTCACCACCCAGTGCGTGAAAAGCTGCCTCCTAATAACCAACCTAAACCTCCCCTGTCTCACTTGAAAACCATTTCCCCTTGTCCTATCGCTATCCACCCTCCTAAACAGCCGTTGCCCCTCCTGCTTATGCGCTCCCTTTGAGTCTTGGAAGGCTGTCATGAGCTGTCATGAGCTATCTCCAGAGCTTTCTC
>NW_011130715.1:0-685 GCF_000146605.3 Meleagris gallopavo
ATGGAAGGAATGCCAAGGATGACGGCCCAGACAATACGGCAGGGAACGCCAAACTGAATGCCGACATGAATGTGGCAACACAAAGCCAAGGGGTCATTAGGCCAACAGAATGGGGCAAGGAACACAAAAAGAGGAGGACAAGAGAACGTAATAGTGAAAACAGTGCAAGACCAGAGACAAGCAAGACACAGAACAAAGAGGATAGGCAGCCTTCTGGGCACCATGAAGCGCAATTCAGAGCTCTGGGGGAACCCTATTGTGCCGGGCTCTGGAATGGGTAAACGCTGGCGGGTGTGCATCGCCCTTACCTGCTGGGCAGACAATGACCAGTCAGCAAAGTGAGGTTCCGGGGCATACCGGGAAATGCACATTCCACTTCCTTGCTGTTTCCACAGAGACCAACACATCTCTCCGTGCAGTTGTTACGGCACTTGGGAGCACCGCAGCTCTGCTGCCACCTGTTGGACACAATAGTCATGAAGGCACTGCCCTGCATCCGTGCCTCTTGCACAAACCTGTGCTCCTTGCTCGGAGCACATGGCTGCACTCTGTGCACGATGTTGCTTACCACCAGAGAAGGCTCAGGTACCCAACACCATTTTGGCTTCCATCTCGTCTGAGAACTGCTCATTATGCACAGCCCTCATCTTTGCTTTGGTTTGGTGAGGTGGGACTGCCATTGCTT
>NW_011130716.1:0-337 GCF_000146605.3 Meleagris gallopavo
GTTCCCGATACCGATTCAAACCTGAAAAGCTTGGAACGGCCAGGAAAGCACCCTCCAGCACCCACTGCCAGGCAGTAAGAGACCGCCCCTCCCGGAAGGGTCAGATCCCATGACTTCTGTAACGTATAGGGATAGGTGCCTGGAATTGGAGCATTAACACTTTAACTCCCAGTATACTACATGATGTTTTGATGCGGAATACTGAGAACCAAACCAAAACAAAAAAAAATATAAAACCATGACATGGGGTATGACATCACATGTGGTTGTGTGACGTCACATGGGGTGTGTGACGTCATTTTAGGGGTGTGTGACGTGATTTTGGGTAGTGTTGAGT
>NW_011130717.1:0-558 GCF_000146605.3 Meleagris gallopavo
CTTGTATGCAGGTAGGTTTGCGATGTGATCCGACTCCCCCATGCTGACCATCCACAGCTAGATCAAGTTGCTCAGAGTCTGAGCCAGGCTCACCTTGAAAGGGCCAGCACATCCACCATGTCTCTGGCAACCTGTGCCACTGCCTCAGCACCCTCACTGTACAAGACATTTTCCTTAGATTTCACCTCCATTTTCCCTTGTTCTTTCCTTTAGGTATTGTAAGGCTGTTACCAGGTTCCCTTGGAGCCTTCACTTGCCCAGGAGGCTGAACAGCCCAGCTCTCCTTGCTTACAGGAGAGGGGTTCCATCCTTGGGTTCGTGTTTGTGGCTGTACTCTGGATGCACTCGCACAGCTCCATGTCTCCCTGCACTGAGGACTCCACATCTGGACGCAGCACTGCAGGTGAGGCCTCACCAGCGCAGAGCAGAGGGATGGGGGATCTCCTCCCTTTGGCCCGCTGACTGCGCATCTTTGGATGCAGCCCAGGATACGGTTGGCTTTCTGGGCTGGAAGGGCCCACTGCTGGCTGTGTCCAGCTCCACCCACCAGTACTCCCA
>NW_011130718.1:0-454 GCF_000146605.3 Meleagris gallopavo
TTTGCATTTTCATGTTACTGCAGAGGCTGCTGCTGCTGCATGGGTTGATGTTGGTTTCCTCGGTTTGTTTTCCGTGTTGTTTTTCTGTGGTTTCTGCCTTGGTTTCCTGCTCCTTCTGCATTGCAATGCATTGTTTTTTTTTCCAGGGTTGTTTTTTTTTCCCTTTTGTTTCTATTCTTGGAACTGCTTTTTCCTTTCCTGAGCGTATTCCCCTCTGTTTGTGAGGATTTCAAGAGATTTTGCTTTGCTCTCCTTGACTTCTTATTACTTACGCTTTCTTTTCTATTGCTGGTCTTTGGTTTGGTTGCTCTTTGGTTATTGTTGGTATCGGGGCCTTGCATTGCAGTTAAATTTTCGTTCTTTCTTTCCATTGCTAAGCACTGGTGAGCTTTGTTCTCTCTTTACTTTGCTAGGATTCTTTGCTTTGCCATGCTAGTGAATTGAATTCATTGGC
>NW_011130719.1:0-456 GCF_000146605.3 Meleagris gallopavo
AGCGATCCTTTCTGGCCTGCGGAGAAAACCTCCCTACGGAGGTAGTGCAGGAGGCTGAATTCGCACGTTCCCGGCATCGGAATTGCACTGCTTCGCTCTCATGCGTAGAAAGCGGCACTCGCGCTGAACCGCTCCGGAGAGTTTGCCGACGCTGGTCGAGAAATCGCGCTTCTCCCCGAGTGCCGCTTTCAGCCGTCAGCAGCGCTCTCGTGTTTCTCACTTGCCGAGAACGGGCGACTTGTGCCTGCTGCTTTTCTCCGACGCGCGAGCGGTCTCGTGTCCGCACGTCGGAGAGGAGCGGTTTGCACTTCGCCTCGGGTACATGCAGAATGCACTAGGCCTAGCTGTGAATACGACGTGTCTGCCTTCATTTCGAGCGGCAATTCTTTTTTGGTGTTGTTCTCCATGGCTACGCTTGTGCATGCTCGGAGGAAAAGAGTGGGAGAGCAAAAACCC
>NW_011130720.1:0-536 GCF_000146605.3 Meleagris gallopavo
AAAGAGACTAGCCTCTCAGCACAAAATGTTACTCACAATTCGAGGACATCTCATTCTGCTAACAGTTTTTTCCCCAACTGATCAGCTTTTGTATCAAGAATCACTGAATTGCTTACAAATCTTGACTCACTCTCGTTCTCAAAGCAATGCATTACTATTTCTGGTTCATTCACTCTTCCAGTATCCGTCAGGCACAAGGTGCTGCATAACGTGTGTTAAAGTTCTAAAGTGTTTAATAACTACATACAGCTTACTTGAAGATAATTAAATCCCAATTGCCATATAAAAGCTCTAAAGGAAAATACGTCAAACTTTATTACTAGTAGTAGTTTACTGGCAATAACAAAATACATCTAAAATAAACCTCTACAAATGAAACTACATTTCTACAATTTTAAAACATCACACACTTTGAACATAAATACTGCCACGGAAGTATTTAGGAATAATTAACAAAAGACAGAATAACATTTAAAAAAATAGCAACTGTATAAATACAAAAGTACTGCTTTAATACATTGACAAGTCTATCTTAT
>NW_011130721.1:0-458 GCF_000146605.3 Meleagris gallopavo
TCCCCCATGTTAGGCCACTTGACAATTTACCTGACAGAAATCTTGGTGGCTGGAGGTTCTGAGCTTGCTGCACTATTGCCTGGACTGTGAGATTTCAGTGGGAGGAGGGGACTTGAGAGAACCACGGAGCATGTCTGCGAGGATGAGAAGGTGCTAAGCTGCAGATTGTAGTGCCGTGAGGAGATGGCTCTCTTCCTACTAAGGCAATTGCCAACCATTCCTTGGGTCTCTCAGCTGAGCACTTGAAAGAAGTTATCTTGGCAAAATAGTCATGACAGGAATGGGGAAATTAAATGGCAGAGTCAGGGGAATTAAAACCACCACCTCTGCCATTAGGAAGGATTATTTGCATTTGAGGTGAGTCTCTGGGAAAATTACCGCTTGCTTAGAGTGACTGCTGGCCTCAGGCAGCACACAAGCCGTATAAAAGTGGGTCCATCTCCTCTCTCTCTCACCCA
>NW_011130722.1:0-503 GCF_000146605.3 Meleagris gallopavo
CAGGGGTTGTTAGAAGCTTTTGAGAGTGGCCTCTAATCATTGACCATGAAAATGAATTGGAAGGCTCTGCGTGCTCAGGTGGGAGCAGAGCGAGGCCAGCAGGGAAAGCTTTTGAAAAATCCCTGTAATCAGTCCAACATAAAAAGATGTTTCTTCTCAGCTAGCTCATAAAATACCTGAAAATTATCATCAGCCAAGGAGGCGGCTCAGGTGTGCTTGTGAAGTTCAGGTGTGCTTTGTGGATCAGGCTTTGCTTTTAGAGTCCTCGGTGGCTGCTTGCTTTGTACTGCTGGCTTTGTTTGATAGCAGCAGGAGAAGTCCTGTGTGCTAAGAGAACCTGGTAGTGGAGGGGAAAAGAAATCCTCAGGGTTTGGGTGCTTCCGTGTGTTACGAGTGATTGTGATACCACTGCTCGGTCAGTTTGAGTGCATGGAACTTTTATTAATGGAGTAATGTGAAAGGAGTCCTATGGATTTGAGAGCTGACTTAAAGTCTGTGGGCAT
>NW_011130723.1:0-759 GCF_000146605.3 Meleagris gallopavo
CGGCGGTGCGGGCCGGTGCTGAAGGGCGAGAAGGGCCCCGTAGTAAAAACGCGAGGAAAGGGCTTCGCAGGGACTAAGGCTGGGGGGAGAGGGAGGAGCTAGAGACAGCTTGTAGGAGCAAGAATGACAGAAAAATAAGGGATGGCAGACTCCGGGTCTGGGATAAGGAGGGGCTGAAGGCCGCAAACAGAAGGGTTGGAGAACAGCCCGAGGACGCCTGGCAGCGAGGCGATTCGATGTCCGCAGGGCGAGCTGAAACGGGGCTGGGGGGGCTGCCCCTCCCGCAGGGTCAGAAGTGAACAGGGAGAAAGACTGCGAGCCTCCGCGGGGAAGATGAGGATTCTGCATCCCACGGCCACCAGGAGGAGACCCTCACCGCTCACCGCTCACTGCGCACGCGCGAGGGGGGGCCGCGTGCTGCTGGGTTCTCGGAACGTAAGGAACGTGGATCCCAATTCCTGGAAACTACTGATCACGTATCAGTTCGGCCTCTCGCTGCAGCACTTCTTCCTGACGCTGTGCGAGTTAGGAGCAGCTCTCCCCCTTGCACCCGGAGTCGCAGCCCTGATTAAACACACCTGCTTTTATAACTGCTTTGTGGTCACAGAGTCTGATTCCACACATCAGCGTGCGCCGCTCCTCGGGGCAGTGTGTGCCAGGGCCCTCCTCGGGAACATTTTCCTTCCTCCTATCGGGAAACCCACCGGGGCGCCCGGGGCCGCACGTCTCGAAATAACACGCGGTGCTGACAGACTCATT
>NW_011130724.1:0-1232 GCF_000146605.3 Meleagris gallopavo
CAGTGAAGAAGTTGGTAAGAAAAGCCTGAAGGCTATCAAAGATGACTTCAGGCGACTGGGGCGGGTAGTTGAAGGAACAGGTGTGCAGGTGGTTATTACATCTGTACCTTCAGTGGCAGGAAACGATAGTGGGATGAGCCTAAAAACCCATCTCTTGAACAAATGGCTTAGGAGTTGGTGCAAACGCAGGAGTTTTGGTTTTTTTCATCATGGGGCAATTTACTCGGCACCTGGCATGATGGCTGCAGATGGATGCAGCCTGTCTCCACGGGGAAAGAGGGTTCTAGCCGAGGAACTGGCGGGACTTATTGACAGGTGTTTAAACTAGGTATGAACGGGGAAGGGGACAAAATGAGGACTGCTGGGACTGAGGGGGCAGTTCGAGGCTCCAAACAGAACTTGATGGGTGGAGACAGTGGAGTTCAAAGGCTTGGAGAGAGGTGGAGGGATGCTGCTTCTCTTAAGTTCCTGTATACTAATGGGGCATGGGGAATAAACAGGAAGAGCTGGAGTTCTGCGTGCGGTCGCGAGGTCATGATCTCATTGCGATCACGGAGACGTGGTGGGACAGCTCGCATGACTGGAATGTTGTCATGGAGGGCTATGTGCTTTTTAGGAAAGATCGGCTGGCTAGGCGGGGTGGTGGAGTTGCTCTTTATGTGAGAGAGCAGCTAGAATGTATTGAACTTCACTTGGGGGAGAGTGATGTAGCAGTGGAGAGCTTATGGGTGAGAATCAAGGGGCAGGCTGGTAAGGGTGACACTGTTGTAGGTGTGTACTACAGGCCCCCTGATCAGGATGAGGAGGCTGATGATGCCTTCCGTAAGCAACTGGATGTAGCGTCACGTTCCCAGGCACTGGTGCTTATGGGGGACTTCAATTATCCAGATATTTACTGGACGACCAACATGGCCAGGCACGCACGGTCCAGACGGTTCTTGCAGTGCGTTGAAGTCAACTTTCTGATGCAGGTGGTGGAGGAACCGACGCGGGGAGGGGTGTTACTGGACCTTATTCTCACCAACAGGGATGGACTTGTTAAGGAAGTAAAGGTTGGGGGCAGTTTGGGTTGTAGTGATCATGAGATGGTGGAGTTCAAGATCCTGAGTGGAAGAAGCAAAGCAATAAGTAGGATTGCTACCCTGGACTTTAGGAGAGCCAACTTCGATCTCTTCCGGGACCTACTTGGAGCTATCCCATGGGCTCGGGTGTTAGAAGGTAAGGGGGCCTCT
>NW_011130725.1:0-456 GCF_000146605.3 Meleagris gallopavo
GTCCCGCCTTCCGACGTCGCTCGCTAGCGCCGGGACCTCGCCGGGGACGCCCCCGGCCCTTCTGCCTCCGAGTGCCGGCACGCCGGCACGCCGGCCCGTGCCCTCGCTCATTCTCTCTCGCCTTCGTCTCGGAAGGAGAACAGAAAAAAAAAGGAAAGGAAGGGGCGGCGCTCCCTCTCTCTCGCCTGCATCCGCTACGCCCCAGCGGCGCGGTAGCCGGCTTCCTCCCGCTCGGCTCATCTCTCTCGCCTTCTAGGGTTCGCCCTGGCGGCGCGGGAGCCGGCTTCCCTTACGCGCGTTCTCGCTCGCCTTGCCCGGCTTTTTTTCGCTGCTCGCCCGAGAGACCGCCTTAGGATACCACCCGAGCGGCGGGACGGGGCGGCGAAGGACAAACCGAGGCGACCGGATCCAGGAAAGAACCGCCGCCCGAGAAAGCCGCCGCCGCCGCCGCCGCCG
>NW_011130726.1:0-623 GCF_000146605.3 Meleagris gallopavo
GGATTGCAGGGAGTCTCTCTCAATTCGGAGGGCATCTCTCTCAGATTGGAGGCTGTTTCTCTCGACCAGGAGGCTCTCTCGCTCATTTTGCACTGTTTCCCTGAGACTCTCCTTTTCAATTTCACAAACTCTCTCCCTCTCCAGGATTGTATTGAATAAGGCCCGATAAGCATTAGCCAGGCCCCAAATCATTTGTGCCTCCTCAGATCTGCCTGAGCCGCGACATTCCTGTCTCAAATATCTGTTTAAATTTTCAGGGTCTTTCAGGTGTTCAGGAGTAAAGTTCCATGACACCGAAGATTTCCATCTCTCTAAAGTCTCCCCCAGGCCTCTCCACATTCCCTGCCACTCAGTATTTTCTGGTTTTGGGGCAGACTTCCTCAAAATATAATAAATACTAATAATGAGTGAAATGGTGAGCAGTACATTCACGGAGATTAATAACGTGATGAGGTGAGCATTGAAAATCTACATAAAGAATTCAAAGGAGAGGCTGGAAACCTGCTTAAAAATCCCCAGTCCTGTAAAATTAGCAGCTCCCTCTGGAATGGTATGCCACATAATATGCAGATGCCACATAGTTATTTCCATCCATGTTTTCAATTGACTATATATACCTATTG
>NW_011130727.1:0-546 GCF_000146605.3 Meleagris gallopavo
CATACTCACGTGGGAAAGACCACAATGCAGCCAGAGAGCACCAGGGAGGCCACCGGTGCCACCCGGGACACCACCGTGTCCAGCAGCCAGGGGGCCTGCAGGGGAGAAATGAGGAGGATGTGGGACGTCCTCGTCACGGCTGAGGCACTGGGGACACGAGGAGCCCGAGGCAGGGAGAGCTGACGGCAGCACAGCGCTTGCACGGCCCGAGGAGCTGCCAGCTCCTGGTGGGCCGTGTGCGGGCACTGCAAGGCTCACGGCTCTGCCCGAGCCACGGAGAAACTGCAGCTCACCTTGGAAGTAGCTCTTCTGAATTTCTCCTTCCCTGACAGCTTCTCCAGGAAGTCGAAGAAGAATTTCATTTGGAACGTCAAGCCATCAATGAGGAGCACGCCGATGTCCTTTAGGACAAATGGCAATGTTCTCCCCGTTCTGCAGGCAGCCGGAGAGCAGGGACACGGTGCTCTGGATGCCGGTCCTGAGGGTCTGCCAGCTCAGAGAGGCAGCTGCGGCCGCCTTGCTGTATTTCAGGGGCTCCACCTTCCT
>NW_011130728.1:0-359 GCF_000146605.3 Meleagris gallopavo
ATTCCACTTCCTTGCTGTTTCCACAGAGACCAACACATCTCTCCGTGCAGTTGTTACGGCACTTGGGAGCACCGCAGCTCTGCTGCCACCTGTTGGACACAATACAGTCATGAAGGCACTGCCCTGCATCCGGGCCTCTTGCACAAACCTGTGCTCCTTGCTCGGAGCACATGGCTGCACTCTGTGCACCATGTTGCTTACCACCAGAGAAGGCTCAGCTACCCAACACCATTTTGGCTTCCATCTTGTCTGATAACAGCTCATGATGCACAGCCCTCATCTTTGCTTTGGTGAGGTGGGGACGACTGCCATTGCTTCCTCAGTCCCACACACCCCTTCCCATCCCACACTGCCATGGG
>NW_011130729.1:0-491 GCF_000146605.3 Meleagris gallopavo
TCCTCACCTTTCTCCTTCCTCGCCCGTTGTCATCGCTCTCCTGCTGCTCCTTTCATCCTAGCCACCTTCCTGCTCCTCCTCCTGGAAAGGTATGTTCTGCAACAGAAATAGTGTAGAATGGTTCAGTTGGAAGGAACCTTCAAGGATCACCTCGTCAAACTGCCGCGTGCTTCAGGGCTAAGCAAATGCTGAGGTGTGTTATTGAAGGAATTCTCCACATGCCTCTTGAACCCTGACAGGCATGGCACTTCAGCTAGCTCTCTGGGAAGCTTTGTTTCAGTGTTTAACCATCCTCCCGGTAAAGGGGTTGTTTCTCCTGTCCTTCCCTGGCACAGCTTTGTGCCGTGAGTTTCTGGGAGCACAGCTTCAGGGAGTTGCTGAAAGCAGTGAGGTTGCCTCTCAGCCTCCTCTTCTCCAGAGCAAGCAACCAGGCGTCCTCAGCCATTCCTTGCAAGACATGCCTCCACCCTGCTACCTCTGTTCTGCCCTTA
>NW_011130730.1:0-476 GCF_000146605.3 Meleagris gallopavo
TTTCTCCCGCTCCAGCTTCAGCCTGGTCAGGTACTGCCTGTACTCGTTGAACTCTTTCAGAGTGCAGACAACCTACAGAGAGACAAGGGCAGATGACTCCCAAGAACTGTTGTGGCAGTTACCCACACAGCCTTCCAGAAAATGTGCAGGCCCCCAGCAGCAGGGGAGCTGCTCCTCTCCACCCTTCCCTCCCCAGCCGTGGGGACGCTGCCTCCTCCCTCCTTCCCAGGGCCAAGGGGACTCCACACTGGGGTGCCAGGCCCCTCCCCGGCTGTCTGGAAACCCCTGCAGAGGAGACCTGTGCTGGTCAGGCCTCATCCAAACCTACTTTGCCATCCTCGGTGACAAGGCCCCTGTTCTTCAGGTTCTGCAGGTTGTCTTTGCGGTTGTGGTAGTCCTGCAGATATGGGTCATGCAGGCTGTTGTATTCTGCGCGCAGATGGCGACAGTATGGATCTCCCAGATCAAAATAAGGA
>NW_011130731.1:0-437 GCF_000146605.3 Meleagris gallopavo
AGGTGTAATAAAGATGTTAAAGAAAGCAGCCCCTGTTGTGTTGACCAGGGATGAACATAAAATCATCTCCCAGTTAATGCAGAGGCAGCTGATGTGACTGCCTCTGTCTTCAGCAGCTTGCTGGAAGGAAGCCCACAAAGCATTTCAGTGCAGGGCTGCTGAGGGAAGCTGTCAGAGCAGAGCACTCTGTCCCCTTGCAGAGTACCGGGATGCTTTTCCAGCTGACTGACTGACGGCTGCTTTGTCTGTGGCCCTGGCTCTGGAGGAGTGAAGCAGTGCTGAGAGTGGAAACGCAGCGATGTTGCAGCCCGCTCTTGGAGTCCAAAGCCATTCCCACACGACCCATGGCTGTCTGCCAACGCCAAGTGGCACACGAGGTCCGGCAGTGGGTCAGGTAATGACATGACAAAAGGACAGCATGGACAGTTGTGATGCTT
>NW_011130732.1:0-537 GCF_000146605.3 Meleagris gallopavo
CCATCTCACCGTGGGTTACGCCTATTCTGCTCCCCATCCCTACCTACCAGCACAAGGGGCTGCGTGCCCAGGGAGCAACCGGCCTTACTAGGAAACACTGAGGCAAAGAAGGCACTGAGTACCTCAGCCTGACCCTGATCCTGGCTCACCGTGTTCCCCTCTGCGTCCAACAGGGGATGGAGATTCTCCTTTCTTCCTTTTCTCCTGTCTTTTCCTTCTTTCTCTCCTTCTTCCTCCCTTTCTTTCCTTTCTTGTCTTTTCCTTTCTTTTTTATCTTTTTTACTTTTTCTCTTTCTTTACCTTCTTTCTTTCAGCCTGGCTCTCACTGCGTTGTCCAGATCCTCGTCTTCCTTTTCCCATATCTCCACGTTCTGCCCACATCCCACCGTTCACTGCAGCTCCCCGCGGATCTGCCAGCCCACAGCCCCGCTGCCAGCCGCCAGCCGCGGAGCTCTGCCCTCCCCGCTCGCTCCCGCAGCTCCCCCAGGAGACTCCCTGCGGGCTCTCCGCTCGCCCCCCCAATCATCTTCGCCCCTC
>NW_011130733.1:0-647 GCF_000146605.3 Meleagris gallopavo
GGCCGTTGGTTTGCCTAATGGTTAACTGAAATAAATGGAATTTGTACAGTGTTAGACACGTGGTGTTCCATTGACTGGGGGCATTTTCTATCTCAGCCTTTTATGTATTCCCCTCTTTCTGAGCAAACTACATTGCCAGCTGTCCCCACATTCGAAATTACGCCGTCACTGGTTCTGTAAAGCCAATAGAAAATCTTTTCCTTATTAAATTCCTTTTGCTGCGTAAATGGTCGGTGGGGCTTGTAGCCATGTTACAAAAGAATCCAAAACAGAGTAGCCTTTAATTAAATATCAATTGGCAAAGTACCCAGAAATTTCCCTGCTGGGGGAGCGGGTCATAAAGAGCAAAGCAGAGAGGGATGGGGGGTGAGGGATATTTAAAGGGAGCGGATAAACAGGAGGGGGAACGGCTGTTTGTGAGGGTGGCTGGTGACAGGACAAGGGGAATGGTTTGAAAGTGAGGCAGGGGAGGTTTGGGTTGGATGTGAGGAGGAAGTTTTTCATGCAGAGGGTGGTGAGGCAGTGGAACAGGTTGCCCAAGGAGAGGCTGTGGATGCCCCATCCCTGCAGGCATCCAAGGCCAGGCTGGATGTGGCTCTGGGCAGCCTGGGCTGCTGGTTGGCGACCTGCACACAGCAGGGGGTTGG
>NW_011130734.1:0-423 GCF_000146605.3 Meleagris gallopavo
ACCCAAGGATTATAATCCAATAGATATTCTGTAAATGCTTAAGTAACAACTACCACCCTGAGTGCCCCTGTTCTTTCCACCAATCCAAGTCAGCTATACCTCTGATGGGAAATTTTCTTGGGTAGGCAGCTCACTTTAAAAAAACAAAAACAACAAAAAAAAACCAACGAGACGCACAAGCTTATTCCCTTTTTTACTTTCATTTTCCCTCCTCCCTTCACATGTTATTTCTAGTCTCTTTTTACTATGGCTTTAAATAGAATATCAAAGATAGGAAAATATTTCAACAAATGGCCATGAAAAAGAACATAGCATTGTGAGACACTGCTAAAAAGGAGAACCAAAGCATGGATTTCTTTGGAAACATTTTACAAAATAAATCTGTCCAAATAGCTCCAGCTGGGTAAGTATTCTAGGCAATTA
>NW_011130735.1:0-768 GCF_000146605.3 Meleagris gallopavo
CTCACAGAGCTGTGAGTGCAGGTATGTGTGCATACAGGGTATGCAGAGATCATAGAATCATAGAATGGCCTGGGTTGCAGAGGCCCACAGCGCTCATCCAGTTCCAACCCACTGCTGTGTGCAGGTCGCCAACCAGCAGACCAGGCTGCCCAGAGCCAAATCCAGCCTGGCCTTGAATGCCTCCAGGGATGGGGCATCCACAGCCTCCTTGGGCAACCTGTTCCAGTGCCTCACCACGTCTGGGTGAAAAACTTCCTCCTCATATCCAACCTAAACCTCCCCTGTCTCAGTTTAAAGCCATTCCCCCTTGTCCTGTCACCATCCACCCTCACAAACAGCCGTTCCCCCTCCTGTTTATACGCTCCCTTCAAGTACTGGAAGGCCACACTGAGGTCTCCCTGGAGCCTTCTCTTCTCCAAGCCAAACAAGCCCAGTTCCCTCAACCTTTCCTCACAGGAGAGGAGCTCCAGCCCTCCGATCTTCTTAGAGGTGGTGTTGAACATCAGAATGTGCATTGCACGTGGGTGTGTGCAGGGTGTTTTCACATGAGTTAGCTTTGCACTGCGCTCTGCACAACAGCCTGCAGGATGGCACCGATAGAACCAGGACACAGCATCATACCAGGCGCTCCAAAGGAAACAGTTCCATCCCAGCCCAAAACAGGGACAGGCTGGCAGGCACTGGGGAGGCTGCACGACAGAGGGACGCCTTCTGGAAGTGCCACATCAGGAGAACCTGAGCGCTGTCTGTAAGCAGAACAGTGCTGGG
>NW_011130736.1:0-524 GCF_000146605.3 Meleagris gallopavo
ATACACACACATTCAGATAATTTAAATATGCACACAATTATAAACACCGCATGAAATAAAAAATTAAGACCTTAAAATTTAGTAGACAAAGAATATATGTAAATATTTTAATAAAGGTCAGTATTTTTTTTTTAGATAGTGTACCATTTTTCTGAGGCAGTACCCTGGTACATAGCTTAATGATCATTTTCCTTATAAAGTAAGTGTTTTGTAAAGGTATAGCTAAAAGGAGGCTGAAAAAAAAAAATTGATGAATCAAAAACTTTTATAACAGATAGGAACATAAGCACAGAAGTGCATGAGATACCTTGAGATCTCTTGAACTTTCTAAAAATGTAGTACGTGTATGTATAGGATAAGGTGGAAATTTCAAGTTTCCTGCAGGAACATAGAATCATTCGAAGAAAAATGAAGATATGGTAATTAATGCAAATCCCTGTGCAACTAAACTGCCCATATAGAGTCTCAAACCCCTGTTAGTTTAGGATCAGAAACAGAGGAACTTGGTGGAAATGCAATAGCCT
>NW_011130737.1:0-902 GCF_000146605.3 Meleagris gallopavo
ACGGATGCAGGGCAGTGCCTTCATGACTGTATTGTGTCCAACAGGTGGCAGCAGAGCTGCGGTGCTCCCAAGTGCCGTAACAACTGCACGGAGAGATGTGTTGGTCTCGGTGGAAACAGCAAGGAAGTGGAATCTGCATTTCCTGGCATGCCCCGGAACCTCACTTTGCTGACTGGTCATTGTCTGCCCAGCAGGTAAGGGCGATGCACACCCGCCAGCGTTTACCCATTCCAGAGCCCGGCACAATAGGGTTCCCCCAGAGCTCTGAATTGCGCTTCATGGTGCCCAGAAGGCTGCCTATCCTCTTTGTTCTGTGTCTTGCTTGTCTCTGGTCTTGCACTGTTTTCACTATTACATTCTCTTGTCCTCCTCTTTTTGTGTTCCTTGCCCCATTCTCTTGGCCTAATGACCCCTTGGCTTTGTGTTGCCACATTCATGTCGCATTCAGTTTTGGCGTTCCCTGCCGTATTGTCTGGGCCGTCATCCTTGGCATTTCCTTCCATGTTCTCTTGGCCCTTGCCTTTGCCTGGGCATTTCCTTGCCTCCTGTTTTTGTGGCAACACCCTGGGGCGGGGTGCAGCCCTGCGAGCACAGCTGGGGGCAGTTTGGCTGTGGAGTGGGGCAGAGCCAGGCTCCACCCCTCCCTGATCCCATGTAAGGGCTGGGAAGAGTAGGGGCAGCATGTGAACCTGGGGAGTGCTTCCTTGGGAGTATGCCTTGTTCTTTGGTGATGGAGTGAGTGATTTTTTTCTTTTTTTTTTCTCCTCCATTGTGGAGCTGGTCTCTCTCTTTTTTAGCAGGGAACCCTGAGCGTACTTAAGGGCTGGTAGGTATTTGGAGCTGGAAGCTGCTTCCTTCACTTGAGAGTGTGGGGGAGTATTGGTCCTTGGAATGGGGTAAGT
>NW_011130738.1:0-752 GCF_000146605.3 Meleagris gallopavo
AGGACTCCTTGAGCTCTGCCACTGAGCCACTCCCTAGAGCCTGCACCTGTCCATCTCACCTTTGGATGACTTGTCTGGAAGGATGCCACGAGGGACAGGATCAAAGGCCTCCCTGAAATCTAGAAAGATTACATCCTCTGCCTTCATACACTAAGTGGGTGGCCTTCTCGTAGAGCCACATTTGATGACCAAGGCTGGCTGCACACATCTCTCTTACAGATGGTTAGGCCACCAGGCTGTTGACCCAGGCAGAGCTTTAGCACACACAAGCATTTTTACCAGGATGTTGTGCTGAACTCTAACACTTACCCCTAGGCTTGCTGACTGTGTTGCACTGGCGTGTCCAGTTTGGGATGGAATCCTTAAGTGGATGCGCTTGCCACGAACCTTCCTGGATTGAAGCAAGAGATAGGTTGCTGACATCTGCTCATAATGCCACTGGAAAACAAGAGTATGTAGGTCTCTTCAGAAAAGCTGTCAGTACAAAGAAAGCTTGGCGTTCTAAACATTTCTGCATGTCTGGAATAGTTTCCCCTTGATCTGCAACCTTCTGATGTCTGGTCACATCAGGGTAGTTTCAGACCTTAGCTGTTCACACAACAAGTTTAATACAAAGCAGCAGACTACTCTTGTTTTTGCTTCAGAGCAGTACAGTGGCTGAAAGTGAAACTAAAGCTGCTGCTGCTAGAATCTCTCTCCTGAAGTGAATGGCAAAGCTCCTCTTAATGCATTTTGCACAGCATTTCAGCTGG
>NW_011130739.1:0-511 GCF_000146605.3 Meleagris gallopavo
GCTGATCTTCATGCAAGGACAAATAAATGACCAGAACATTGACCAGTGTAAAGGGGGGTAATTGACAAGGGGGTAATTAAACAATTAAGAGACTATGGTTGTAAAACAGTCATCAGAGAGTTATGATCAAACACTTGTTAAGAAAGCAACGGTTAGAAGGCAATTAACCAATGAAGATATTTGTGTCTGGGCGGCAAAGATTTGTGCTTACTTGGTATCTGTGTGATTAGTGAAGAAAGAGTGTGAACCTGCAGTACTCAGTGAGGGAGGAACCAGGGCAGGAAGAGATCAGCGTTGGGCAATAGGGCATAAAAGACGTAGCACTGTTTTCTCGGGGCGCTCCTGCTTGCAGGACGCCCGCCATTGCAATCGCGAATAAAATCTGCTTTTACGAGAGAAACCGTCCTGGAAAATTATTTGGATATTTCCACCAGGCCCCACAGCCAGTGCCTCTCAGGCCGGGGCTGAGGCTTCCGGCCTCGTGGCAGCACCAGCCTCTCTAACTGTGGCT
>NW_011130740.1:0-535 GCF_000146605.3 Meleagris gallopavo
CGCTCAGGGCCCGGGCCAGCCTGGCCTGGAAAGTCTCCGGGTGCTCCAATGCCTCCTTCTCCCCGTAACTCCGGCCAACTCCTGCTGTCAGGAGCTCCTGGCGCCTACGGAACACTCTCACAATCGCGCCCACAGCTGCACGTATCCCGCCGGCCAAGAGCACTCTCTGCTCTAGCAGTGCGATCCCTCCCCGCGCCCGGCTGCCGAACCACTTCAGCACCGCGCTCTGCACTGAAAGGAACCCTCCTCCTTCCCCACTCCCCCACGCTTCCCCATAACGAAGGTCCTTCCACACAAGGACCATCGAGTCCGACTCCAGGCTGCACACAGAACGCCCCAATTCAGACCCCCCGTCTGAGATCCTCGTCCCGACGCCTCTCCGACTCCGGCAGCTCAGCGCCGCGACCGCCGCCCCGGGCAGTCCGTCCCACGCCCGCCGCCCCGCAGCGAAGAGCCCTTTGCCCGATCCCCCAGCCCGGACCTCTCCTTCGCTCCAGTAAGACAACGGCGGCAGGAGCGCTTCTCGGCCCGCAGG
>NW_011130741.1:0-637 GCF_000146605.3 Meleagris gallopavo
GGGAGAAGAGAAAGCTCTGGAGATAGCTCATGACAGCCTTCCAAGACTCAAAGGGAGCGCATAAGCAGGAGGGGGCGAACGGCTGTTGAGGAGGGTGGATAGCGATAGGACAAGGGGAAATGGTTTTGAAGTGAGACAGGGGAGGTTTAGGTTGGTTATTAGGAGGCAGCTTTTCACGCACAGGGTGGTGACGCACTGGAATGTGTGCTTGAGAGTCACTTGCAGGATGATCTGCTCCATGATCCGTGACCAGCACAGAGGTGAGACTGACATGCTGGTAGTTCCCCGCGTCACACTTTGTATCCTTCCTAAGAGGTGTGCTGTCACCTTTTTTCTCCTCACCAGGGACTTGACCTGACTGACTCGACTTGTGAAATACCATGGAGAGTGGCTCGGTGACTGCAGCGGTGAATTCCCTCGGAACTCTGGGACTCATCTCGTCAGGACCCAAAGACTCGTGGATGTTTGGGTCCTCAGGTGGTCCAGAACCTGATCTCCCATGGCAGTGTGGGATGGGAAGGGGTGTGTGGGACTGAGGAAGCAATGGCAGTCCCCACCTCACCAAAGCAAAGATGAGGGCTGTGCATAATGAGCAGTTCTCGGACAAGATGGAAGCCAAAATGGTGTTGGGTACCTG
>NW_011130742.1:0-462 GCF_000146605.3 Meleagris gallopavo
AGGACAGGGACTCAGCCAAGCCTATATGTCTAGGAGCAGGATTTTCTGTCCATGGCATCTCGTTCCCAGGATGGGCTCCATCATGCACTCCTAGGAAATGTGCATGCTAGGACATTGCACAAAGGCCCCTGAAAGTAAAGGCAGCCTGGCAGGCTTGGACTGCTCCCTGTTGCCAGCACTGCCTCTACCACCTCAGGCAACACCTCTTGGACTCTTGACTGCAGCCTGAGTGCCCAAGACAGCGTCCCATCTCTCTCTGTATGCTGCTGCAAAAAAGGCACGCATGAGCAGGGCACGAAGGGGATGACTGTGTGGGGGCACAAGGACAGGCTGCAGCAGCTGAGAGCAAAAAGTCCCATTCCATACCCACGTGGGTTTTGAGCAGTTCTTACCTGCATTGCAGCTTGTTCGCTCCCGTGACACCTCTCCAGGTCTTCAGCATCCTCCGTACTGAGAACTCTG
>NW_011130743.1:0-469 GCF_000146605.3 Meleagris gallopavo
GCGGCCCCCTCGGGGGGGTCACCATGCAACACCTGTAAAACCACTCCTTGGGGGAAGTACGACAGGCACAGCAGCCCCCAGACCACCCCAGCATCACCTCTGCCCTCCCACTCCTCTCCACCATCAGTCAGGAGGTGGGAGCACCCCCGGCGTGTGGGTTTGGGGGCATCATCTGACAGCCAGAGAACCACTGCTGGCATCACCCGGGGCTTTCCATGTTGTGCTGTGCCAATAAATAAAGTAGCATCACAACTGTCCATGCTGTCCTTTTGTCATGTCATTACCTGACCCACTGCCGGACCTCGTGTGCCACTTGGCGTTGGCAGACAGCCATGGGTCGTGTGGGAATGGCTTTGGACTCCAAGAGCGGGGCTGCAACATCGCTGCGTTTCCACTCTCAGCACTGCTTCACTCCTCCAGAGCCAGGGCCACAGACAAAGCAGCCGTCAGTCAGTCAGCTGGAAAAGCA
>NW_011130744.1:0-507 GCF_000146605.3 Meleagris gallopavo
AGCTCCAAGGAGCATCAACATTCAGCTTGATTCTCAGCAGCTTTTGGACTACTAGGAGAACCATGGGTACAGTGCTTGACAGACTCACAGTGGAGTACAATTAGCTTGAATTACTTGTAAGGCATTAGAAGTCCTCTGATAAAGGACTGTGAAAATATCACAGACTAATATGGAAGAATTTCTTCCCCTTCTAGGTAGCTTGTTCTCATTATTTTCTGTACCTGAAGCAAAGTAGAAATGACTTCACAAGTGATCTCTCCTAGGTAAAACTTACATTTTATATCTACTCCTACTGAAGTTATACGGAAATCTTCACAATCCTTCCAAATTCTACCACTTTCTATCTAATAGAAAGACAATTCAATTTCAAGAGTACACATCCTGTTTTAAATCTCTTCTGCAGCTTGGAATGTCATTCTTAACATTTAGACAATATCTCTAGAAGCACTCAGTTTAGCTTTTCTCCTTGATTTTCAAAAGTTACTGGAATGCATTCATTTCTTTAAG
>NW_011130745.1:0-455 GCF_000146605.3 Meleagris gallopavo
ATTGGCGTCTGATAGAATCCAGTAATGTCTATTCCTTCTGTTCCTTTCTTTATTCAGACACTTCATCACTCTCAATCTGTCAGGCTTCCCCTGCCTCATTTCTCATCTTCGCCTCAGCGAGCAGCTTTCTACCTCAGAGTCCTGTGCAAGTATGCCTTGAATACATTTGGTTGCCCTTGTACAGTGAGTTGCACTGTTTCTTGTGCATGCGCACAAATGATGACAAGATACCGAGAATTCAGAACTGCTGCCTCCAGTGCTGGATGTTCTGTGCCTGACAGAGTCTTAAACATCCTGCTTTTCTTCTTACCGTAAGACACAATGGTAGAACTGAACTGGTGGGATTAGTACCTCAGTCTATTCACGTATATTGAAGGAAAAAATTGCTGGAACAGAGATGCCATTGGTTATCCTTAGGTTATGCCAAGGCTGCGTGCTCTGAAATGCTGGTACAG
>NW_011130746.1:0-320 GCF_000146605.3 Meleagris gallopavo
GGAGGCGGCGGGAGGCGGGGAGGAGGGCAGCTCCCGGCACGGTCCTTCGTGCAGCGTGCGGGGCGGCCCGGGGGGCGGCGGAGACCTTGTGTCCGTACTGCTAGGGCTCCGGTGTGCAGGGTGGGGGGCGGGGAGGAGCGAGGGGGCAGCGCTTGTGCTGGGAGCGATCGTCCCAAGCGAGAGGAGCGGAGCCCCGAGCCGCAGCCTGTGCACCCCATCCGCTCCCGATAACGTTCTGGGCGCCCCATCCGCACCGTGCTCCCCAGAAAGCGCCCAGGAGGGGCTGAGCGACGATGGCGGGGCGGAGGATCGCGTGTCCT
>NW_011130747.1:0-449 GCF_000146605.3 Meleagris gallopavo
TGGGAGTTTGGAAGATCTGAAGCCTTTTGCTTAAGGGTGGTACAGACATTTTAATACTACTTAAACCAAATGCACATTATTTAAGCTTGCAGTGCTCTCTGATGAATTGGTCACTACAGCTCAAAAGGTGTTTTTTTGGGGGGTGAGGGGGGAGGGAGGAGGAGGTGAGGGTGGGGGGAAGAAAAGAAAAAGACAGTGAACCATTTCATTTCATCTGTTTGACCAGGCTGACAACTTTTGGTTTTTAAAACAGGAAACAGTTTTCTTTTTATTTAGTAACAAATAGCTTAGGTCTAAATATGTGATATTACAGTGCAATGAATACTAAAACCTACTGGCATTGTCAACACAAGAAAAAAACAATGTAATCTTAGCAAACTTTTCTTATCTGATGCAGTCCTTAAATCTGTAATTATATTACTTTCAGTATCCCTCAATACAAAGTTATT
>NW_011130748.1:0-618 GCF_000146605.3 Meleagris gallopavo
CTGGAGAGGAGCTCTGCAGAGAGGGAGCTGGGCGTCCTGGTGGACGACAGGTTGGCCATGAGCCAGCAGTGTGCCCTCGTGGCCAAAAAGGCCAATGGCATTCTGGGGTGCATTAAGAAGAGCGTGTCCAGCAGGTCGAGGGAGGTGATCCTCCCCCTCTACTCTGCCCTGGTAAGGCCTCATCTGGAGTACTGTGTCCAGTTCTGGGCTCCCCAGTACAAAAAAGGCGGGGATCTCTTGGAAAGAGTGCAGCAGAGGGCCACAAAGATGGTGAAGGGCCTGGAGCATCTCCCCTGTGAAGAAAGGCTAAGTGAACTGGGTCTGTTTAGCCTTGAGAAAAGACGACTGAGAGGGGACCTGATCCAGGTTTATAAATATCTGAGGTGTGGCGGCCATAGCGGTGAGGCCAGTCTCTTTTCAGTGGTACGTGGAGACAGGACGAGGGGAAACGGACATAAGCTGCAGCATAGGAAGTTTCGCACGAATGTGCGTAAGAACTTCTTCACGGTGAGGGTGACGGAGCACTGGAACAGGCTGCCCAGGGAGGTTGTGGAGTCTCCTTCTCTGGAGATACTCAAGTCTCGCCTGGACGCCTACCTGTGCGACCTGGTGTAGGGA
>NW_011130749.1:0-541 GCF_000146605.3 Meleagris gallopavo
GTAGGTTTTTTTCTCCGCAGGCCAGAAAGGATCGCTCCCCACTTTCTGTCACGCTCTCTCTCCCTGGGAGCGAAACAAATGTCGCTCCCCGAACTTCCAACAGCCTTATTAGAGAGGGTTTTGCTCTCCACTCTTTTCCTCCGAGCATGCACAAGCGTAGCCATGGAGAACAACACCAAAAAAGAATTGCCGCTCGAAATGAAGGCAGAGACGTCGTATTCACAGCTAGGCCTAGTGCATTCTGCATGTACCCAAGGCGAAGTGCAAACCGCTCCTCTCCGACGTGCGGACGCGAGACCGCTCGCGCGTCGGAGAAAAGCAGCAGGCACAAGTCGCCCGTTCTCGGCAAGTGAGAAACACGAGAGCGCTGCTGACGGCTGAAAGTGGCACTCGGGGAGAAGCGCGATTTCTCGACCAGCGTCGGCAAACTCTCCGGAGCGGTTCAGCGCGAGTGCCGCTTTCTACGCATGAGAGCGAAGCAGTGCAATTCCGATGCCGAGAACGTGCGAATTCAGCCTCCTGCACTACCTCCGTAGGGAGT
>NW_011130750.1:0-650 GCF_000146605.3 Meleagris gallopavo
ATCTTGTCATCATTTGTGCGCATGCACAAGAAACAGTGCAACTCACTGTACAAGGGCAACCAAATGTATTCAAGGCATACTTGCACAGGACTCTGAGGTAGAAAGCTGCTCGCTGAGGCGAAGATGAGAAATGAGGCAGGGGAAGCCTGACAGATTGAGAGTGATGAAGTGTCTGAATAAAGAAAGGAACAGAAGGAATAGACATTACTGGATTCTATCAGACGCCAATATTCATTTGAAAAACATACTGGACACGTAGAGTAAAAAGCAACACAGGATCAACCTGCAACTATTTATTCCGCTATGTCAGTGATGGTAGCTATTATACAAACTCTATGTATTTCTAAATAAAAAAACCACAAATTCCTCCTCCAGTGTGTAATCAAATTAAGTTCATTTATGAGTTTAGGTAGAAAAAAAGACTTCTGCTGGTCTCGGTAACACAGCTACAAAAGCACTGTACAGGATATTCGCAGATATGGCGTAAGCCAAAGTTTGGAACAGAACACTTCCTTTGTTGATTCTGCTTTTGTTGATGTACATTACCATAGCTTTGATTATGGCAGTAAGGTTTCCTGGGCCATCGGTCAGAGTGCAGAGCGTCCAGCTCCTTCGAAGCGTCCGTCCGCTCACACGTACAACCAGCCTGG
>NW_011130751.1:0-484 GCF_000146605.3 Meleagris gallopavo
AAGACAGACTAAATTGAGACTCTGCAAGCATTGGCAGATCTTACAGGCCTGAAGATTGGAGAAAACAGCCCACCAAGAGACAACAAAAGGAACCAATCCAGAGCAGGAAGATCTCCAACCTCCATACTACTATTGGTCTACATGGCCGAGTGAGAGGTTGGCAACATGCACCAAAAGGGCATTTCTCTGTGCAAGGTCCTTCCTCAAGAGCAATCACCTCCATTTGTCTGTGTAAGCTCTGTATGGCTTTATTTTTTTTGGTGGGGAATCAACCACCACCCTAAGAAGCCTGTGTCAGCAGCTGGCCGCACTAACAGTAAAGAAATGTTTTCCACTGTCTGGTCTGAACCTCCCCTGATGCAGCTCTGTGCCATTCCTGAGCGTCCTGTCATTGGCTCCCAGGTAAACACAGCACCTTCCTCTGCACTTCCCTCTTCAGGGACCTTGCAGAGAGCCAAAGAGGCCATCTCCTGGCCTGTGCTTC
>NW_011130752.1:0-455 GCF_000146605.3 Meleagris gallopavo
GAACAGCCCAGCTCTCCTTGCTTACAGGAGAGGGGTTCCATCCTTGGGTTCGTGTTTGTGGCTGTACTCTGGAAGCACTCGCACAGCTCCATGTCTCCCTGCACTGAGGACTCCACATCTGGACGCAGCACTGCAGCTGAGGCCTCACCAGCACAGAGCAGAGGGATGGGGATCTCCTCCCTTCGCCCGCTGACTGCGCATCTTTGGATGCAGCCCAGGATACGGTTGGCTTTCTGGGCTGGAAGGGCCCACTGCTGGCTTGTGTCCAGCTCCCACCCACCAGTACTCCCAGGCCTTATGGAGCAGGACTACGCTCAGTCCTTTCATCCCCTAGCATGTTTTGGTGGTGGCTGTTCCCTCCTCCCAGCTACTGACCCTGCACTTGGATTTGTGCCCACTGCTCAGCCTGTTGAGGTCTCTGTGGATGGCATCCCGTCCTCTGCTGTGTCACTGCC
>NW_011130753.1:0-611 GCF_000146605.3 Meleagris gallopavo
TGGTCCTTGGAATGGGGTAAGTGGTTTCTTTTTTTCTTTCAGGGCTGTGATCTTGTCTTTTTGGGGGATGGCAAGTGCACTGAAGGGCTGCTAGGTGTAAGAGCAGCATGTGAATCTGGAGACTGCTTCCTTTGGGGTGTGGGGTGAGCCCTTAGAATGGGGTGAGTGATTCCTGCTTTCTTTCAGAGCTGTGAGCTCTGGTTTTTCTGGAGGATCTCAAGCTGGATGGCTGTCATTAATAGGGCTATGTGCTAATTGCATCCATGCGGTGGGTGTTTTTTAAGGGCATTGTGTGCATCCTTGTTGTGTTTTAAATTATGTTCTGCGTCTCTTCTGATTTCATTTTGCAGCCTGATAGGAGTTGAAGGATTGCCTGGGCTCCTCCAATCAGTGGTGTGAGATCTGTCCAGCAGGTAATGAACATCACGCATCCCATGTTGGTGCGCTGCTTGTATGCAGGTAGGTTTGCGATGTGATCCGACTCCCCCATGCTGACCATCCACAGCTAGATCAAGTTGCTCAGAGTCTGAGCCAGGCTCACCTTGAAAGGGCCAGCACATCCACCATGTACTCTGGCAACCTGTGCCACTGCCTCAGCACCCTCACTGTAC
>NW_011130754.1:0-476 GCF_000146605.3 Meleagris gallopavo
TGGTACGCCACCATTGATATTGCTAACGCCTTTTTCTCCATTCCTTTGACCAAAGAATCTAGGCCACAGTTTGCTTTCACCTGGAGGGGCATTCAGTATACCTGGAATCGTTTGCCCCAGGGGTGGAAACATAGCCCAACCATTTGCCATGGGTTGATCCAAGCTGCACTGGAACAGGGAGGTGCTCCTGAGCACTTACAGTATATTGATGACATCATCGTGTGGGGCAACACAGCAAAGGAAGTTTTTGAGAAAGGAGAGCAAATAATCCAGATCCTTCTGCGTGCTGGTTTCGCCATTAAGCGAAGCAAAGTGAAAGGGCCTGCCCAGGAAATTCAGTTCCTAGGTATAAAGTGGCAAGATGGCCGTCGTCACATCCCAACAGATGTGATCAACAAAAATCAAGTGCCATGTCTCCACCCACTAATAAGAAAGAGACACAATCGTCCTGGTGTAGTGGTTTTGGAGAATGCATG
>NW_011130755.1:0-411 GCF_000146605.3 Meleagris gallopavo
CCACTCAAAACCAGTTCCTGCAGACGTACAAAGGAGTCCTTCCAAGTTCACGTGTGCTTACGCTGTGGCCTTCGCAGAAACACGCTGCCTTTGTGCTGCTGGCTCCTGACGGCTCTTCTTCATCACCTTCTGGGGCACAGCACAACAGCTTTTCTGGTACAAATCTGGCCCTACATACCTTCCTCCACCCCAAAATGAAGTCTGACGTAGAGCTGTGGCGCACAGATTGGATGCTGACAAGAGCACTCAAGGAGCAGAAGAGGGGGAAGAGCGCATACAGACAAGACAGAAAGAAGAAGAGCAGAAGAGAAGAAGAAGAAGAAGAAGAAAGGATGCAGGTAAGAAAGAAGTGCAGAAGATGAAAAGTGCTACAGAGAAAACGGTTGGATACAGGCAAGACAGCAAAGACAA
>NW_011130756.1:0-510 GCF_000146605.3 Meleagris gallopavo
TGATTCTATATATCAATAGCCAGTATGTCTTAGTGCACCTAGTGGTCACAAAAAAAAGCTACAAATACACCCAGAATACACCATAAAATTCAAAAACAGGAGCAGCAGTCCAAAGTCACACCTTCCAGCCTCACTCTGTTCTATAATATGCTAATTACTGCAGGCAAAAAAGTCCTCAGGCTGTCATATTAGTATCAGGAATGTAAATGCTAAAAGCTTTGACATCCCTTCTCACTCTTATCCAGGAAGCTCCTGATGGCAACTTAATTAGAGTATGCTTCTGTACCTTGATCATGTTTGACAAAGAAAAACACTTCAACAACTGCAAAGACCCAGGAGATTGCCAGGAATGGTGAGATGAGCAGAGTAAAAGAAAACAATCTCTTTACCTTTTCTTGGGACACAGGATGGAGCTGTGAGCCTTTTCTACTAGCACTCCCTCTGGCTGTTGAGCATTTAATAATAGCAGTAATGAGCACATAGGAGAGAAAAAAGTGGATTAGAAATAGA
>NW_011130757.1:0-696 GCF_000146605.3 Meleagris gallopavo
AAAATGACGCGAGTATTTTATTGCAACATTATTTCCACAAGACATGACTCTTAGAAGCATATGCACAGTATAGCAACAGCAACTAGGCATTTACAATCAGAACATGGTACACATATTCATTACAATTCCAAACTTAGTTGATGAACAGCATACACATTCCATACATGGCAGGATACAATTTAAAGGCGCAGCACACACTTTTTCAATACACTTGCAAGACATTTTTACAGGTAACAGATAAACCAGGAAAGATCACCAGGCCTACATATCCCATGAACAAGATTACATTACACCAGCATTTTATACTGCAACCCACCTCAAAAGCAATGAAGATCACAGCCCATCCAAAACAAAATGCAATTCTCATTTTGGCTGCAACTCGGTGCAACTCTCAGAGTGGCCGGGAAAGAAGACAAATCGCCTCCAATGGCCCTCAAGCCTTGCTTACAGGGTTGGGTTACCCCTGCGGTACAAACAAACAAAGCAAAGCTAACCCAACCCCGTAAGCAAGGCAAAGCTAAAACCCATTTGGATTACATTAATCGAACGCAAAGCTAAATCCAATTTGTCGGAGATAAATGAAATGCACATGCTGAAAACAGCACAATTCTCAAAATGGCCACAAAGGGGCACGAGTCTCAGACTGGCCGGGAAAGAGCACACATCGCCTCCAACGGCCCCTGGGCCTTGCTTACG
>NW_011130758.1:0-454 GCF_000146605.3 Meleagris gallopavo
CAGCGCTCACAGCGGGGCGCCGCTTTCCCACATCTCCGCACAGCGGGACGTTCTCGCTTCCGACGCGTCCCGCCCCGCCCCCGACGAACGCACGGCTTCACGGCGCCGCTTCGCCATTCCCTCCCCCGCCTCTTCCTCTCTCCCGGCGCTCCGCGACCGCGGGGGGAGGGGACGGGACGGGACGGGGACGGGGGGGAGCCGGGCGAAGCGGGGGAAACGAGGGAGGGAGGGAGCGAAAGCCGGGCGCCGGACGCCTTACTCGGCTCGGATGCCGGACTCCGGACGCCTCACTCGGATGCCGGACGCCGGACGCTCGGGGATCGCAGCGCCGCCCGGACGAGCGGAAAGGGAAACGACGGCAGCGTCCCGGCATCCGCCGAGCGCCGCGGCTCCTTCGGAACGGAAAGGCGGAGTCCTCCGGGGATGGAGTCGTTCTGTCTGCCGAGACGGCGCC
>NW_011130759.1:0-426 GCF_000146605.3 Meleagris gallopavo
CAGGTTCCCTACACCAGGTCGCACAGGTAGGCGTCCAGGCGAGACTTGAATATCTCCAGAGAAGGAGACTCCACAACCTCCCTGGGCAGCCTGTTCCAGTGCTCCGTCACCCTCACCGTGAAGAAGTTCTTACGCACATTCGTGCGAAACTTCCTATGCTGCAGCTTATGTCCGTTTCCCCTCGTCCTGTCTCCACGTACCACTGAAAAGAGACTGGCCTCACCACTATGGCCGCCACACCTCAGATATTTGTAAACCTGGATCAGGTCCCCTCTCAGTCTTCTTTTCTCAAGGCTAAACAGACCCAGTTCACTTAGCCTTTCTTCATAGGGGAGATGCTCCAGGCCCTTCCCCATTTTTGTGGCCCTCCGCTGGACTCTTTCCAAGAGATCCCTGTCTTTTTTGTACTGGGGAGCCCAAAACTGG
>NW_011130760.1:0-495 GCF_000146605.3 Meleagris gallopavo
GGTTAAATGCAGTTTAGCTTCTGTATTCTTACCTGGAAGCTTATCCAATTGGCACTTTGTTAAATGTAAGATGGCATTGTCACAAGTTCAAGACATTTGGGACTACAAACCTCCCCAGCTAATTTGACAAGCGTCCAGACTGCACCAATAATTCAGGATGTTGAGTAGTCGGAGACAAACATCAGTGAGATTTGTGGCCTGTAGAAGCTTCTGTCATTCTGCATCAGTTTCCCTCGCCCGTGGCATTATGCAAGATCTGTGATGCACTTCTGTGGGCACCAGATTACAAGAGTGGAAGGTGAAACTTTCTGTAATGTTTGCTGCAGATGTTACAGAAAGGAGTCCTGTGTGTTCTAGGTTGAAGAGGAAAGTGGAGAACTGTCTTTTCTTTTTCTCTCTCTGCCTTTTACATCCACAACCTGTGTTCATTTCTCAAGCTGTTTTACCTTCCTGTCTTCTCTGATCTGTCTGTATGACAGTTACAGTATTTGTGTA
>NW_011130761.1:0-505 GCF_000146605.3 Meleagris gallopavo
TTTCCTCATCCACCCAGCTGGTCATGACATGGTCATAAAATGCTTGGAGTTGGAAATGGACCTCTGAATGCCATCTAGTCCAAGTCCCCTGCAATGAACAGCGACACGCACAGCTCGGTCAGGTTGGCCAGGGCCTGATCCAAGCTCTCCTTGAGAGTCTTCAGGGATGGGACATCCACCCACCACATTATGAGACAGCCTGTTCCAGTGCCTCACCACCCTCACCGTAGAAGAATTTTTCCTTCTCTAAATCTACCCTCTTTGAGCTTAAAGCCATTTCCCCTTGTTCTATCAGGCCCAGCTGAAGATTCTGTCCCCTTTTTTGTCCACTGAACAGTCCACCCATCAAATTCACATCTTTCCAGTTTGGAGAGAAGTGTGTTGTGGGGTACCATGTCAAAGGCCTTACTGAAATTGAGATATCAGTGGCTCTTCCCTTGTCCATTGATAGAGTGACCCCGCCATAGAAGGCCACTTCTATCAAATCCAGCAGGATTTGCCCTTG
>NW_011130762.1:0-544 GCF_000146605.3 Meleagris gallopavo
TTTGGGGGACAAACTATTCCTGTCACCCAAACGTGGTTAAAACTGGGGGTTGGGCGTCTCCCACCCCGGGAGTATAAGGTATCTATTGCCCCAGTCCAGAAATACATCTTGGGCATAGATATTCTATGCGGTCTGGCTCTCCACACAACCGTGGGAGAGTTCAGACTCCGACAGAGATGTATTAGGATCCGGGCGGTGCAGGTAATATTAAGAGGCCATGCGAAACATGGGCCAATTTGCCTGCCGAAACCGCGCCGGGTTACTAATGTGAGACAGTACAGACTCCCGGGTGGGCAGGACGAAATATCAAAAACAGTGCAAGAATTTGAAAAAGTGGGCATTATAAGACCTGCCCTTACAACAGCCCATACAATCCCCACATATGGCCAGTGCGAAAGTTGGATGGCACATGGAGAATGACAGTAGATTATAGGGAATTAAAGAAGGTCACGCCTCCTATTCATGCAGCCGTACCCAATATTGCTTCCCTAATGGACACATTGAGTAGGGAGATAAAAACCTCTCGTTGTGTCCTACATTTAGC
>NW_011130763.1:0-516 GCF_000146605.3 Meleagris gallopavo
AATCACGAGCTAACTGCTGGAATAATTCAAGATCTGCCCGTAATGTACAAAACTCTGAGAGTGTTCTCCAAAGCCAGAAAAAGCCCAGAGCCAAGAGCACGACAGCCAAGCTGATGAAAGCAGGACTCTGTTCACACAGTCCTTAGAAAGGTTCCCTCCGCATCTCTGAGTCCCCAGTCAGAGTTTATAGGCAACAGGTTTTTACTCCTGCGCTCAATTAAGAGATGTTCAGAGCAGATGTTTTCACTGAGTTGTGCTTTAGTCCAGTCAGAATGTCTGTCCAGTGCTCGGATCACCAAGTACCTACTGTAACTAAAAGAACAACTGTTCTTCACTGAGCACAGTGACAAAGTTGTTTACCTTTGAAGCATCCACCTGCTGACAGAGCATTTGAAGTAAGGACTGGGCATCTTCTGCCCACCGAGGGAGAGTTTTGGGAGAAAACTGGGGAAAAAAAAAAAGTAATTAGAACTTTGAGTTGTTACTCAAACGTAACACTTCCCTGAAATCACATGG
>NW_011130764.1:0-502 GCF_000146605.3 Meleagris gallopavo
AAACTGAATGCCGACATGAATGTGGCAACACAAAGCCAAGGGGTCATTAGGCCAACAGAATGGGGCAAGGACACAAAATCGGGAGGACAAGAGAATGTAATAGTGAAAACAGTGCAAGACCAGAGACAAGCAAGACACAGAACAAAGAGGATAGGCAGCCTTCTGGGCACCATGAAGCGCAATTCAGAGCTCTGGGGGAACCCTATTGTGCCGGGCTCTGGAATGGGTAAACGCTGGCGGGTGTGCATCGCCCTTACCTGCTGGGCAGACAATGACCAGTCAGCAAAGTGAGGTTCCGGGGCATGCCGGGAAATGCACATCCCACTTCCTTGCTGTTTCCACAGAGACCAACACATCTCTCCGTGCAGTTGTTACGGCACTTGGGAGCACCGCAGCTCTGCTGCCACCTGTTGGACACAATACAGTCATGAAGGCACTGCCCTGCATCCGGGCTCTTGCACAACCTGTGCTCCTTGCTCGGAGCACATGGCTGCACTCTGTG
>NW_011130765.1:0-464 GCF_000146605.3 Meleagris gallopavo
AGAGCTCTCGTGGCACAAAACTCAGGGCTGTAGAATTTAAGGTTCCTCTAAGCTTTAAAACAAGATGAAAGACAAGGTTAAATGCAAAACATCAGCTCTTCCTGCAGAGCACATCGCACAGCTGTAGGCACCACCTGAGAGGTAACAGATCAGAAAGGACAACCTTACTACGTGAACACAGGGACAAGCTGCTCTCCTCTTCTGGGCCTTTGTGCGCAGTGAGGATTTCCCCTCAAGAGCTGCTCAGGCTGCTGCTGTCTGCAGCTGTTGGTCCCTTCCACCTGCTGGACGCTGTGCCCACAGGTCATTCTGCTTTGGGCAAAGCCTGCTGGGTTAACTCCAAACCCAGGTCACGCTAATCCAGCTGGTTTGTCTGGAAGGGCTCAGAAGCCGCGCAGGGGATCCTTTCTGCTGGTGGTTCTCTCCGGCAGACCTCCACTCTCAGAGCAGCAGCCAAGAGCTGG
>NW_011130766.1:0-495 GCF_000146605.3 Meleagris gallopavo
CCTTTCTTGAGGATGGCTCTAGTTGGTATGGCACTGAGCACATCTTTCAACTCTGTGATCCACAGCTGTGACTTACTTAATGATCTCAATCAATCCTACTTAAACAGAAGAGACAAGAAGAGAAATATGCAAATGCACTTCTGGACCACATCTACTTGATAACTGGAATCGTACCATAAGTGAGCCTCAGCATATCAACACCAATAACTTCCTTTTCATAGCAGCTATGAAAAATGGGGCAGTGGAGCTAGGGGGTAGTTTAAGGAACTTTATTTCACTCGAGTTACAACTGCAGAATGTGTAGCAAAAGTTGACAGTTCTCGTAAGAAAAGGAAACGTGCAGTGGGCATTTACACAAAGGGGGTGTTAGAACTATCAGAGCTGACAAGATTCTCAAATACAGCTGGGAAGGAGATCACAGATTACATTTCCAAACTGAGTTTTCTAAAGTGATGATTAAAGCCTCAGTACAACATTGTGGCTTTCTGAGCAGCA
>NW_011130767.1:0-452 GCF_000146605.3 Meleagris gallopavo
GGCGTCTGGATGAGGAGCTGTGAGATATGGTTTAGTGCTTGTGGTAGCAATGGCAGTGGGAGGACTAGATAATCTTGCAGGTCATTTCCAACCTTGTGATTCTATGATTGTAAAGCTGTAGTCCAACCCTGGTGCTGCTGTGTGGCACAAAGCTCTGAGCAGTGTTCTGTACTGTTAGCATAAGGGAAGTCAGCGCCATGCAGTGCGATTTGTTACTGCTAGGTGAGAGGGGACGCGCCTTGGTGAGGAGATGGGCAGTGCTGGAGCTGCCCCTTCTGCTTGTGAGAGTGTGTCCGAAGTGGGATGTGAACACTGCTGCTCTTCCTCACTGCAGGTGCTTGGAGGATCTGAAGGTCTTGCAGAATCCAGGATGTCTGTCAGCGACTACCAGGAAATTCTCAAGTACTATGAATTACATGAAACAATTGGAACGGTAAGCGTGATCTTTGTAC
>NW_011130768.1:0-480 GCF_000146605.3 Meleagris gallopavo
CCTCCCTTGGCCCGCTGACTGCGCATCTTTGGATGCAGCCCAGGATACGGTTGGCTTTCTGGGCTGGAAGGGCCCACTGCTGGCTTGTGTCCAGCTCCCACCCACCAGTACACCCAGGCCTTATGGAGCAGGACTACGCTCAGTCCTTTCATCCCCTAGCATGTTTTGGTGGTGGGTGTTCCCTCATCCCAGCTACTGACCCTGCACTTGGATTTGTGCCCACTGCTCAGCCTGTTGAGGTCTCTGTGGATGGCATCCCGTCCCTCTACTGTGTCACTGCAGCCCACAGCTTGGTGTCCTTAGGGTGCACTCAACCCCACTGTTGATGTCCCTGATGAAGGGGAACCCGGATGCTTGTACAAACTGGGCGTAGAAGCCCTTGGGAGCAGCCCTGCGGAGGACTCGGGGATCCGTGGTGGACAAAGAGCTGGACATAAGCCAGTAGTGTGCACTTGCAGCCCAGAAGGCCAACTGTATCGT
>NW_011130769.1:0-442 GCF_000146605.3 Meleagris gallopavo
AAATCGCGTTTATCTCCGAACGTGCAGAATGCACTACGCCTACCTCTGAAGACTATGTCTCTGTCTTTATTTCGAGCGACAATCCATTCTAGTGAGGTTTTCCACTGCTACACATCCGCATTCAGAGAGGAAAAGATTGGAAGGGAAAACCCTCTCTAATAAGGCATTTTCAAGTTCGAGGAGCGACAGCTGTAGTGCTCTCAGGGAGCGCGTTTCAGAAAGTTGGGAGAGACCCTTTCAGGACTGCGGAGAAAAAACCCCCCACTCGCAGGGAGTGCAGGAGGCTGAATTCGCAGTTGTCGGCATCGGAATCGCACTCCTTCGCTCTCATGCCCAGAAAGCAGCATTCGCACTGAACCGCTCCGGAGACTTTGCCGTAGCTGGCCGAGAAATAGCGCGTCTCCCCGAATCGCCTCTTTCAGCCGTCAGCAGCTGTCTCGTG
>NW_011130770.1:0-428 GCF_000146605.3 Meleagris gallopavo
GTTGGTGGCTCTGCCTGTGGCAGGGAGGTTGGAGATTCGTGATCCCTGGGGTCCTTCCCAACCCTGGCCATTCTGTGATTCTGTGATATTGGCCCTGTCCATCATGGTGGAGCAGCCTGGTGGCCCCTATGATGTCATAAGCGGTGGAATGAGGGCAGGAGCAGTGCGTGCTGCGTCCCTTCATTGGAGCGCTTGAGCTCTGAGTGAGTAGCTCGCTTGTTGCACTTGTGCACCGAGTACCTTTGTTTTTGCATCCTCTTGTGCAGCATCTTGTAGGTAAGCTGAGACAGTGTGGGAGAGACAGGTGGGCAGTGAGAGCTTGAGAAGTGCTGGTTGGCGGAGCTCATAGTATCGTATTGCTTACTCTTGTCCATCAGATGTAATTTTCACCCAGTCCAAGCATTCCAAAACAATCCCTAAAGGTGGCA
>NW_011130771.1:0-793 GCF_000146605.3 Meleagris gallopavo
GGAAACCATCCCTGGGGTGAGAACGCACTGCAGCGATGGCAAATCCCCCCTGGGACGGGCAGACCCTTGGGAAGGAAGAGCACTGGGCTGCAAAATGCCCGTCGGGATGGTCACTGATCATTGGGATGGGAAACGGCTGGGATGGGAAGGATGTTTGGGGACGAAAAGTCAAACCATCGCAAGCCTGGGGGAAAGGGCTGACCCCAACGGTCAGGGAACCCCCCTGGGGGGAGGGGCTCCCCTAACTGCCACTCTCCAGCTGTCATGGCAGGTAAGGCAGCAGGCTCCCCTGCTCTGATGCTCCAGCTGACCCCAGCGCCCAGATCTCACCCTGTGACCCCCAGATCTCACCCCTGTGACCCAGATCTCACCCCCAGCACCCCAGATCTCACCCCAGCACCCCAGATCCCACTCCCGTGACCCGGATCTCACCCCCAGTGCCCCCGGGTCTCCAGCCCAGCGCCCCTTCTGGCATTTCCCCACAGAGAGATTCCCCCGAGGAGAGCTGACGGTGCCTCTGACACCCGACGCCATTTTCGCTACTGCGACTGTGCCGCCACCGGACCCCGCCTGGATGCAGCCCACCGTCCGCGGACCGATGCCGGTACCACCCCAACCCTTCCCTGTCCCCCACTGCCGCCCACCTGGCACCTCAGGCCTCTGCCTGCCCTGGGCTACCAGCTGTCTGGGGACGGGCAGCGCAGCTCCCACCCGGGGGGCCGCCCCCAACCCCGGCTCAGCTGCCACCCGGGGGCCTGACCCCAGCTGCGGGGCCGCACTTACCGGTGCTGCT
>NW_011130772.1:0-856 GCF_000146605.3 Meleagris gallopavo
AACAGGCATACCAGGACAATCTCTGAAAACAGAAACAATGAATGTTGGGGAAACTCTGGTCAAATGTCACACCTCACTGCTGCTTGAAGAAGACCTGAGAACAGATTGATGCCTTAGAGAAAAACAACTTCATAGTACATAGTATTCCTTCATGTTCTGGAATAACTCATACTTCATTATGAATATAAATAATAATAATAATAATAATAATAATAATAATAAAACCTAAACCTTTGATTTTTGATTCATTCTAACATTCTTTTAAAATTTGAAAAATCCTCATTATTTAGAATTCAATGTGAGCAGCTATAAAAACTCATAATGAATCAGGTAAAGGTAAAAAAAAAAAACAAACAGGTTGAATAACACTGTTCTTCAAACAGGTTTATGAAATGCAGAAGAGATAATATACATTTGTAATCTTTCTTCATTTTGGAAAACATTAGATGTAAAAGTTGTGATCAAACTGTTTGGAACAACTGGTTTCTAGAAGCCCAGTGTCAATTTCAATATGATAATAAGAAGTAAAGCTAAACAAATTATTAATTTAATTCCAGAGCTTGAGGTACTAGAGGAAGTAACGAATGATTTTTGATCTAATATTTCTGCTTGTAAGCTGACTTTCCCTGGCTCTGTCGTTCGCTACAAACAAAAATTCCCTTATCAGGTAGCTGGTAAGAGCCATCTCTTTTCACGCATGTTTCAGTCAGATTTGGAAGCAGCACCAAACAAAGGCTACAGAGAGCTTGAAATAGAGACAGAATTTTATTTGAGAAGTGCAGACTCAGTGGGATAACACTCAAACATCGGCAACACTTGGGAAAGAACAAAGAAAAGATCCATCTTTGATATTGTT
>NW_011130773.1:0-459 GCF_000146605.3 Meleagris gallopavo
AGTGGATACAAAGCGTGAGAGACAAGGAGAGAAAGTAAAGATGTTACTGGCTGAGCTAACTCCTACTGGAGTCAGATAAGTGGCAGTACCACTGTGAGGATGGGAAAGGGATGTCTGGTTGGGGTTTAAAAACAACAGCAAAGATCCACAAAACAAAACTAAAATGGAGTGTGCATTTTAAAAAGCAAGATTGTTTCTCTTGCCAGTATTTAGTCATTGGTTTGGATTAAGTGTATGATCACCATATGTTGTGGGGGAAAGGAAGTATGTTGCAGTATGATAAGGGAGCTAGCTTTGCATACAGCAAATTGAAGTCTTACCAGATTTCATGCATTCAATTTTACACTATGTAAAATAAAAATGCTTCTATATGCTACACTTGGCAGGAGGATAGCAATATATGAAATAAGAAGCGTAGCAAAGAGGAGATCAAGCAGTATGTAAATCTTGCCATAAATT
>NW_011130774.1:0-415 GCF_000146605.3 Meleagris gallopavo
CACTTGGGAGCACCGCAGCTCTGCTGCCACCTGTTGGACACAATACAGTCATGAAGGCACTGCCCGTGCATCCGGGCCTCTTGCACAAACCTGTGCTCCTTGCTCGGAGCACATGGCTGCACTCTGTGCACCATGTTGCTTACCACCAGAGAAGGCTCAGGTACCCAACACCATTTTTGCTTCCATCTTGTCTGAGAACTGCTCATGATGCACAGCCCTCATCTTTGGTTTGGTGAGGTGGGGACTGCCATTGCTTCCTCAGTCCCACAGACCCCTTCCCATCCCACACTGCCATGGGAGATCAGGTTCTGGACCACCTGAGGACCCCAAACATCCCAGGGAGTCCTTGGGTCCTGACGAGATGAGTCCCAGAGTTCCGAGGGAATTCACCGCTGCAGTCACCGAGCCACTCTCC
>NW_011130775.1:0-820 GCF_000146605.3 Meleagris gallopavo
TGAGGAGGCTGATGAGGCCTTCCAAAGCAACTGGATGTAGCGTCACGTTCCCAGGCACTGGTGCTTATGGGGACTTCAATTATCCGGATATTTGCTGGACAACCAACATGGCCAGGCATGCACGGTCCAGACGGTTCTTGCAGTGCGTTGAAGACAACTTTCTGATGCAGGTGGTGGAGGAACCGACGTGGGGAGAGGTGTTACTGGACCTTATTCTCACCAACAGGGATGGACTTGTTAAGGAAGTAAAGGTTGGGGGCAGCTTGGGTTGTAGTGATCATGAGATGGTGGAGTTCAAGATCCTGAGTGGAAGAAGCAAAGCAATAAGTAGGATTGCTACCCTGGACTTTAGGAGAGCCAACTTTGATCTCTTCCGGGACCTACTTGGAGCTATCCCATGGGCTCAGGTGTTAGAAGGTAAGGGGGCCTCTGAGAGCTGGTCAGCATTTAAACAGCTCTTCTTCCAAGCTCAGGATCGGTGCGTCCCTGTGAGCAAGAAATCAGGAAAAGGTGGCAGGAGACCTGTGTGGATGAGCAAGGAGCTCATGCGCAAGCTCAAAGGAAAGAAGAAGGTCCATGAAATGTGGAAAAAGGGTCTGACCACTTGGGAAGAATATAGGAATGTAGTCAGGGCCTGCAGGGATGCAACGAGGAAGGCTAAAGCCCGTCTGGAATTGAATCTGGCTAAAGTGATAAAGGATAATAAAAAAGGACTTCTTCAAGTATGTTAACAGCAAAAGGAAACTAAGAGAGAATGTGGGCCCGTTACTAAGTGAGGGGGGTCTGTTACAGGGATGCTGAGAAGGCAGAGATACTGAAT
>NW_011130776.1:0-557 GCF_000146605.3 Meleagris gallopavo
GGGAAGAAATGCTGTTGAATCCAAACAGAAAAGAAGACAACATTGGGACATGGCTCTGACATACCTTCAGCACTGTAGAGACCTGAAAATGGGGAAAGGAAAAGCACCCAGTGAAAGCAACGTGAGCACAAGGGACATCCGACGACCAAGGCCCAGAGCACCTCAGCGAGCGTGTTAAACAAGACACGTCAAGGATCAACATACCTTAGCACAGAGACCAAGCTTTGGATATTGGCATCCACCTCCGGCTGCGGTTTCCTGCTGTGTCCACAAAGACATTGCCTGAAGTACTGACACCACTCGCAAGGGCCACACTTCCACGCTGCAACCGTTTGGGCACAGGACAACAAACGAAGAGACCACTCTCCAGTAGGGACAGCGGTGTCACTTACCCTGCTCCAGGGATCAGGGCACAGCCAACGCAGCAACTCAGGGGGCGCCACAAGGCCAACAGATCTAGTGAAGACTGGGCACATCTTGAAGGACTGAAGAGATCTTCGTGTCTAATAACGTCCACACCTTACCGAG
Source organism: Meleagris gallopavo (assembly GCF_000146605.3). NCBI lineage: Eukaryota > Metazoa > Chordata > Aves > Galliformes > Phasianidae > Meleagris > Meleagris gallopavo. Next base: position 529 of record NW_011130776.1, read on the forward strand.
GAACAGGACACGTTCAACTCGGGCAGCCC
>NW_011130777.1:0-456 GCF_000146605.3 Meleagris gallopavo
CCTGGGTGTGCTCAGCGCAGAGCAGAGGAGCTGAGGGGAGGCCTGATGGCGGCTGCAGCTCCTCACAGGGAGCGGAGGGGCAGCGCTGAGCTCTGCTCTGTGTGACAGCGACAGGGCCCGAGGGAACGGCATGGAGCTGTGTCAGGGGAGGGCAGGTGGGGGTTGGGGACAGGTGCTGCACCAGAGGGTGGTGGGCATGGAACGGGCTGCACAGGGCTGTGGGCATGGCTCCAAATGCCAGAGTTCAAGCTCTGTTTGGACATTGCTCTCAGACACAGGGTTTAGATTTGGGGTGGTGCTGTATGCAGCCAGGAGCTGGGCTCCATGTTCCTTGTGGGCTTCTTCCAGCTCAGGACATCCTGTTCTACGAACAGTGACTTGCATGAGCCATTCAAACCCACAGATCATCATCTATCCTCAGCTTCCTCAGTCTGAAATCAACTACTCCATCATCAG
>NW_011130778.1:0-493 GCF_000146605.3 Meleagris gallopavo
TGAGGGAGAGTCTGCTGTGCAGGTTGTTGGCTTCTGTCACAGCCTCATGCAGTGGGGAGCTACAGGCTGCCCTCCCGCTGCCTGTAGAATAGCACGTAGGCAGTGTCCTTGGGGTACAAAGAAGCCAGGTTGCTGGCTGATTCAAAGGAGAAGGTGGAAACCCTGTGGTCGTTGAAGAGGTACCACGGGATTTCAAAGTCCAGCTGCTTGTCAGAAGCCGGTTTTGGTGTCCCGTCCCAAGGCAGTGCGCGGGGCACGGTATCAGTGCACTCTCTGGAGTAGCAGTAGTAGTGGCCGCTCTCGGAGGAGATGCCCGAATGCACCACCACGCTGCAGAGATCGTACACGGCGGACACAAAGGTGCTGCCCAGGTCAGCCCTGTCCTCGCCGTGCCGGCAAACGTCCTCAGTTTCCTCTGAGCTGACAAGGATGGGCAACTCGAGCACTGCGGGGATGGAGACATTGTCCAGGATCTTAGTCCTCTTCATGGTGT
>NW_011130779.1:0-423 GCF_000146605.3 Meleagris gallopavo
AGAATCACAGAATTGTAGGGGTTGGAAGGGACCTCTAGAGATCATTGAGTCCAACCCCCCTGCCAAAGCAGGTTTCCTACACCAGGTCGCACAGGTAGGCATCCAGGCAAGACTTGAATATCTCCAGAGAAGGAGACTCCACAACCTCCCTGGGCAGCCTGTTCCAGTGCTCCGTCACCCTCACCATGAAGAAGTTCTTACGCACATTCGTGCAAAGCTTCCTATGCTGCAGCTTATGTCCGTTTCCCCTCGTCCTGTCTCCACGTACCACTGAAAAGAGACTGGCCTCACCGCTATGGCCGCCACACCTCAGATATTTATAAACCTGGATCAGGTCCCCTCTCAGTCTTCTTTCTCAGGCTAAACAGACCCAGTTCACTTAGCCTTTCTTTCCATTAGGGGAGATGCTCCAGGCCCTTCCCC
>NW_011130780.1:0-476 GCF_000146605.3 Meleagris gallopavo
GCTTTCCAGGTGTGACTCCGCCTCAGGAACTCCCTCTGTCCCCTCTCATTTATTCCTCTCAGCTCCCACGAGGCGCCATGGCGTCGGCTTAACTCGCACTCCGCCATCGCACTCAGTAAAACAAGTTTTGTCCGCAGATCGTTGTCGCTTTGTTCTTTTTCTTCCTTCCTGGAGCCCAGCTCCCAGCTCCCCGTCCCGTCTCCCCTTCCCTTCCCATTCTGTGGGCCGGGGGGGGAGGGAAGCCCACGGCCCCCCGTCGCGGGCACAGACGTGCGCACAACTTCCGCTGGGTTCTGCTCACACTTTACTCCACGCTTACTAACTCACACCATCCTCCAGGTGTGCTCTCACCTTCATGTGATACTCACAGTTGATACTCACAGTTTACTTGGTTTACGCAAGAATTACTCATGCTTTCCTCTGACTTTTCTCCTAGGTTTTACTCCCACAACTGGCTATCACACTCTATTCCAGGT
>NW_011130781.1:0-442 GCF_000146605.3 Meleagris gallopavo
CTCATTGCCTCTTGTCCTGATGCTGATCACCACTGAAAATGGTCTGACCCCATCCACTTGCCACCTGTGATTCAGGTATTGGTAAACATTGATAAGATCCCCTCTCAACCTTCTCTTTCCCAGGCTGAACAGCCCCAGGTCTCTCAGCCTTTCCTCATCAGGGTGGCACAGCTAGACTGTGCCACTGATCACAGCCCTGTGAGCTCTGCTTGTCAGCCAGTTCTCAATCCACCTCACTGTCCAGTATCTATCCCACACTTTCTAAGCTCACCTCTGAGGATGTTAAGGGACACAGCATCAATTCAGTGTCGTGCTGAATTCAAGGTACACAGCATCCGCTGCTCTTTCCTCATCCACCCAGCTGGTCATGACATGGTCATAAAATCCTTGGAGTTGGAAATGGACCTCTGAATGCCATCTAGTCCAAGTCCCCTGCAATGAA
>NW_011130782.1:0-516 GCF_000146605.3 Meleagris gallopavo
GTGTCCCCAGCGCCTCAGCCGTGACGAGGACGTCCCGCATCCTCCCCGTTCCTCCCCTGCAGGTCCCCTGGCTGCTGGACATGCTGGTGTCCCGGGTGGCACCGGTGGCCTCCCTGACCTCCTCAGGCCGAGTCATCGTCTTTCCCACGTGAGTATGTTGGTGGCTGCAGCCCCTGCTTCCCCACTTGCGGATGCCATCCTTCCACCCCCCCATATTCCTTCTCTCTCATGCCATTTTATACTATTCCTTACTTTCACCTGGAGCTTGAGCCTCCCAAGTCAAGTATACCTTAGTCCTGCAAACTTTACCTGAAAACATGTGAGGTGGAAAGCCTTGGCTCGGGGTGGGCCAAGAAAACAGGATAGCTTATCTGTTCCAATAGGATCATCAAAGTCCCCATCCCTGCAGGGCGGCCATGGAATTTGGCCACGGGTAACCCACCCTGCTCCACACTCCACGCTTTCTTAGAGCCAGCATGCCGGGCCTCCCCTGGTGCTCGCCGGCACCTCAGCTCG
>NW_011130783.1:0-548 GCF_000146605.3 Meleagris gallopavo
ACTCCTACTGCTTTCTCATGAGAATCCACCCTGTGCTGCCGCACTAGTTATGCTCGTACACAGCTTCATGACCACCCTGCTCTCGCAGCCATTCCCCAACACTTAGAGAAAAAGAAAAAAAGAAAAAAATAACCAAAGAGAAATATCTTACTTTGAATGTGATGTTGGGGGAATGCAGTCATTAATTACATGTGTGTATATATATTGGTTTGTGCAAGTGTGTTTAATGCTTGGTAATTATGGCTTGTTTGTATATATTAAGCATGATGTAGTGATGTAGAATAAGGGGTAGAATGTCATGCTTTGTTTGCATTTTTTGTTATTGGTATTCCACATCATAATATCACGTAGTGCATTGGGAGTTAAAGCGTTAATGCTCAAGTTCCAGGTACCTATCTGAGAGAGAAGAAAAACTACACACCTCAGGGGGCTTTGTGGACAGAGAGGAGATATAACCCCTGGCAAGGTCACCTAATGTGCTCTTCTTTGTCAGGCTCTCCTCCCTGCTGCTCAATGGGTCTGGGCATCTCACCTCAGTCTTTATGATG
>NW_011130784.1:0-873 GCF_000146605.3 Meleagris gallopavo
GAGAATTTCAGACTCACAATCTTCCCAATGATCAACTAAACATACGGATAATGGATAAACATAGATTTTTGCTAGCTAAGCATATATCACTAATTATTTAGCTTCCAACACTTGCTCACTCAATACTCGGTCGTTGTTTGTGGATATCTGCTCGTCCTTGCATAGAGACAAGCTTGGAAGGAGGATAGAAAGGAGTATCTTGATGCCTGCCTGTTGCATCCCCAACCTACCCACGGAGCGAGGCAACCCAGCCTTGTGTAGAGGCCCTGGCTTCTTTGATGTTTGTTAAGTCTGCTTTTCTTTTGCTGAGGATCTCTTATCCAAATAGAATAGCCTTACAGTATGCTTTCTAGTCCATAATACTATACCCATACTATGTGGAACATTTAAAACTATTGCAGTTTGAAAGCAAGAATTAATCACATAATTCAGCAATTATATTTCTAAAATATGCTACTAACATATATGGTATTTCTACTTTTTCACATCGGCTATTTCTAAGGACAAGTTACAAAATACAAATACATTGTGCTCTACTTCATCAGATCGATTCCCCCTTTTCAATATCTAATGCAGAAACAACGTTCTATTCCTATAGTAGAGGTGAGACAACTCTCTGGGCAGCAAACTGCAGCTCCTTCTGGAGAAACTTGTGAAGAAGAGCCAGACCCAGGGGGTTAGGATGAAAGACTGAAGTGGACATTTAGTATAAGTGTCTATGTGTGAGCTCATAGTCTTGTGAAAATGCTCTGTGTAAGGTATGTGATCAAGTAACTTTCTTCTAGAGCCAATTGGCAAACACCTACTGATTCAAATTGTTTGGTCAAATTAATTTAAATTAAGATTTTGTCTGTGGAAGTTTATTTCTCTAAG
>NW_011130785.1:0-504 GCF_000146605.3 Meleagris gallopavo
CAAGTTTCTCAACAGAAAGCACAACTGATCAAAGAGAAGGAAGCAATTTGCGAACACCCAGAACAACAACGCAGAGCTACCTCCAAGCCAGCAGTGTGCGACTGCACGGAGACTGTCTGTGCCAGTTGGTCAGACCTACAGGAGGAACTGCTGGACGATGCTGAGGATTCCTGCATTCATTGATGGAAGGAGTTTTGTGAAGACAAGGAAACAGTAAGGCAGGATATGCAGTAACTGCTACTGACAAGGTAACTGAAGCAAGACCTTTTCCTGGGGGGACCTCCACTCAGGAGGCTGAAATAACCGCCTTGACAAGAACCTCAAATATATGGACAGATGCTAGATGTGCTTTGGGGTGGTACCCACTCATGGTACCATCTGGAAAGAGCGAGGGCTGCTTACACAGAAGGAAAACATTCAGCATGATGTAAATCTAACCAAAGAGCAGCATGGCTGTTATACATTGTAAAAGGCGTCAGAAGAGTGACACTGTACAGGAAACGG
>NW_011130786.1:0-450 GCF_000146605.3 Meleagris gallopavo
GCCATCATGCCAGGTGCCGAGTAAATTGCCCCATGATCAAAAAAAACCAAAACTCCTACGTTTGCACCAACTCCTAAGCCATTTGTTCAAGAGATGGGTTTTTAGGCTCATCCCAGTATAGTTTCCTGCCACTGAAGGTACAGATGTAATAACCACCTGCACACCTGTTCCTTCAACTACCCGCCCCAGTTCCCTGAAGTCATCTTTGATAGCCTTCAGGCTTTTCTCACCAACTTCTTCACTGCCAGCCTGTACTATCAATAGTGGATAGTAGTCAGAAGGGCAGATTTGTCTGGGAAGTCTCCTAGCAATGTCTCTGATCCGTGCCCCACGGAGGCAGGCACACCTCTCTGCGGGTAGGTCGGGCCAGCATATATTGTAAATAGCTAATAGATATTCTGTAGTTTCCTTTAGAAAAATGGCATTGTCACATTATTAATGTTAAACAGT
>NW_011130787.1:0-467 GCF_000146605.3 Meleagris gallopavo
AAATCTCGGGGCGTGCCAAAGGCGTCCCGTCTCTCAGCCGGTCCTGCAGCCGAGTAGAGGGTGTCCCATCTGGGGTGCAAAATTGACCTGTGGAATCAAACTCTGTAACCCAAATAAGATAACAAAGCAGGTATGGTTTGTTCAGTGCTGCACAGACACCAGGTGTAAGGGGGATGGATCCGCCTAACTTGCACACCGTCAGGAAAAATCGTGCTACAGATATTGGCCAAACTAATACATAATAGTTTTCCTGGAATTCGGATCCATGTTCATTACAGCCCGAGAGTTCGTTAGCGTGCAGACCCTCTCCTCCTGCGCGTGCGTAGTGGGTCGTGGGATAAGATTTGTCCTCTTCCTCACAAAGGCTTCTGACCTTTCTCACTGTAAACTCCTGACTTTCGGGTGGCCTCCCCCAGCTGGTTCTTCTTGCCCTGGGCATCTAATCACCTCCCTGCCAAATGTCCTTG
>NW_011130788.1:0-388 GCF_000146605.3 Meleagris gallopavo
GTGACGACTGGCAATCACTTGGACGGGATATCCTTACTGGACATGGAGGGGAAACCATCCCTGGGGTGAGAACGCACTGCAGCAATGGCAAATCCCCCCTGGGACGGGCAGACCCTTGGGAAGGAAGAGCACTGGGCTGCAAAATGCCCGTTGGGATGGTCACTGATCATTGGGATGGAAAACGGCTGGGATGGGAAGGATGTTTGGAGATGAAAAGTCAAACCATCGCAAGCCTGGGGGAAAGGAGCTGACCCCAACGGTCACGGAACCCCCCTGGGGGAGGGGCTCCCCTAACTGCCACTCTCCAGCTGTCATGGCAGGTAAGGCAGCAGGCTCCCCTGCTCTGATGCTCCAGCTGACCCCAGCGCCCAGATCTCACCCCCGTGAC
>NW_011130789.1:0-552 GCF_000146605.3 Meleagris gallopavo
CCTGGTTGTTCAAAACACTGAAATGGAAATTGACAGCTTGTAAGGAAAAAATACACTTTTTAAATATATTTTTAAGAGTGGCATTTTTATTATTATTTTTTCCCCTCAGAATTGTTTTTCTTTTTGGTTTAGTTCGTGTGGTTTTGATTACTGATAGGTTTGAAAACACTACATGCAATTTTTTTGCAAATCCATTTGTTTACAAACTGAATCCAGAAACAGTCTTCACATTTGTTTTATTTATTTTTGGCTGGAGTAGCCTGTGATTGATTAATCTGGAATGACTCAGAAGAGGTCTGGGTAGCTGTGTGCTTTATCTAACTGTGAGTGAAGAGGTCTTTCTCAGTTGGGAAACACCCAAGCATCAGGGGGTTCATCGCTCTATTCTCAATCTTGCTTATTTCATAGTGTTAGGATAAGAGAGGAATGGCTGAGTTTATAATTCTGCACTCTGAAATTTTGAACACTAGCCCTTGATAATTGTTGCACAGGTGTGGGATGGGAGTGGAAGAGCAAAGGAGTTATTCTAAGCCATATTTGGGTACATGTAAG
>NW_011130790.1:0-491 GCF_000146605.3 Meleagris gallopavo
CTAAGGTTGAGCCGCCTTAGTCAGGGGCTCAGAGCTTTGCAGTCCTCCTGAGACTTAGCCAAGAGGGAAACTGCTGTGGGCACAAGGATAGGCTCCCCTTACCTGGTAGAACACGGCACTGGTGATGTCCAGAAACTTATCCCTTGGGATGACAGACTCAGTGCCCTCTAAGGCCTCCAGGAAGAGAGTGAGGCTCTGTGAGAGACCAGGAGAGGAAGAAAGGGATGAAGCCACATCTAGCCACTTGGGAGTGGAGAAACTGTTTCCCAATTGTTTCTCCGCAGGGAAAAGCTCCTGCTAGGCATTCTTGTTTATCCCCCACCTCCCAGCAGCACCAAGAGAGTCTTTGCTCTCAATCAAGCCGTGTTTGGGCACCATTTGCAGGCATTTCCCACCCAGCAGCCCACTTCTCCCCCATCAGATGCAACTGGATGTGGTCCTCCCAGTCATTAGCACAGAGCTTCCTCAGGCACTCAGAGCCCCACAGTGGT
>NW_011130791.1:0-458 GCF_000146605.3 Meleagris gallopavo
TTCGGAGGGCATCTCTCTCAGATTGGAGGCTGTTTCTCTCGACCAGGAGACTCTCTCGCTCATTTTGCACTGTTTCCCTGAGACTCTCCTTTTCAATTTCACAAACTCTCTCCCTCTCCAGGATAGTATTGAATAAGGCCCGGTAAGCATTAGCCAGGCCCCAAACAATTTGGGCCTCCTCAGATCTTCCTGAGCCACGACATTCCTGTCTCAAATATCTGTTTAAATTTTCAGGGTCTTTCAGGTGTTCTGGAGTAAAGTTCCATGACACTGAAGATTTCCATCTCTCTAAAGTCTCACCCAGGCCTCTCCACATTCCCTGCCACTCAGTATTTACTGGTTTTGGGGCAGACTTCCTCAAATATAATAAATACTAATAATAAGTGAAATGGTGAGCAGTACATTCACGGAGATTAATAACGTGATCAGGTGAGCATTGAAAATCCGACATAAAGATT
>NW_011130792.1:0-1012 GCF_000146605.3 Meleagris gallopavo
AAATCACTCACTCCATCACCAATGAACAAGGCATACTCCAAAGGAAGCACTCCCCAGGTTCAGATGCTGCCCCTACTCTTCCCAGCCCTTAAATGGGATCAGGGAGGGGTGGAGCCTGGCTCCTGCCCCACTCCACAGCCAAACTGCCCCCAGCTGTGCTCGCAGGGCTGCACCCCGCCCCAGGTGCGGGTTCCACAAAAACAGGAGGGCAAGGGAATGCCCAGGCAAAGGCAAGGGCCAAGAGAACATGGAAGGAAATGCCAAGGATGACGGCCCAGACAATACGGCAGGGAACGCCAAAACTGAATGCCGACATGAATGTGGCAACACAAAGCCAAGGGGTCATTAGGCCAAGAGAATGGGGCAAGGAACACAAAAATCGGAGGACAAGAGAATGTAATAGTGAAAACAGTGCAAGACCAGAGACAAGCAAGACACAGAACAAAGAGGATAGGCAGCCTTCTGGGCACCATGAAGCGCAATTCAGAGCTCTGGGGGAACCCTATTGTGCAGGGCTCTGGAATGGGTAAACGCTGGCGGGTGTGCATCGCCCTTACCTGCTGGGCAGACAATGACCAGTCAGCAAAGTGAGGTTCCGGGGCATGCCGGGAAATGCACATTCCACTTCCTTGCTGTTTCCACAGAGACCAACACATCTCTCCGTGCAGTTGTTACGGCACTTGGGAGCACCGCAGCTCTGCTGCCACCTGTTGGACACAATACAGTCATGAAGGCACTGCCCTGCATCCGGGCCTCTTGCACAAACCTGTGCTCCTTGCTCGGAGCACATGGCTGCACTCTGTGCACCACGTTGCTTACCACCAGAGAAGGCTCAGGTACCCAACACCATTTTGGCTTCCATCTTGTCTGAGAACTGCTCATTATGCACAGCCCTCATCTTTGCTTTGGTGAGGTGGGGACTGCCATTGCTTCCTCAGTCCCACAGACCCCTTCCCATCCCACACTGCCATGGGAGATCAGGTTCTGGACCACCTGAGGACCCAAACATCCA